>NC_041384.1:718563653-718590619 GCF_002162155.2 Triticum dicoccoides
CCTCCTCCCTTCCCCTCCCCCCTCCATCTTTTTTTCTGTTTTCACTGTAGTTTTTTACTATTGAATAATGTAGTTTTTTTACTGTTTTTAGTAAGTGTTTAAAATAATTAGTAAGTAAATTAATAAACTAGTTGAACTAGTTTAGTTTTAGTAAGAACTAGTTGAATTAATAGAACTAATGTATTTTTAGTAAGAAAATTAATATAACTAGTTGAACTAGTTTATTTTTGGAAAGAACTAGTTTATTTCTATTTATAGTAAGTTTATATTTAGTAAGAACTAGTTGAATTCATAGAACTAGTTGAACATGTCACATTTGTTGTTATTTTTTAGTTTAAGCAATTATTCCCGCATCGATGTCGATGATGCCTATCCCGCATCCTCGTCCATACCCTTCGTTCGCTAGGGTTTTAGTTGTATTAGTGATGTTATATGTATGATACTATTCGGGATGTATTAGTGATAACTTATAGGGTTTTTGTTTTTGCAGAAATCAAGGAACCCCTCCATCATCCCCGACGTCGTCCCCGTCACCGACCCCCTCCGACCTCGAGGTGAGACCAGCCAAATCTCCATGCCAATATGAGTCCTATAAGATATGATGTAGATTAAAACATGTATTTCTTGTGTTGCTCAAATAGGATATGTGGTTGCCCAAGTGGTCAGTCATGTTCAGGTTACACCTCCGAGTGGCCTGATTAATTTCCGTTCCTGCAAATTTCAGGCGCTCAATATGTCCTGTTTTAACAAAGGTCATGCTGGAATTTCCGTGAATTTTGGCATGACTTGTGCTAGAATATGTAGGAAATATCAAGTGGCCTGCATTTTCTAGAAAGATAATTAAACGATATTTTGGGTTGACTTTAAGTCTGTCGAGGCCGAAGAATCCTGACTGTTGTCGTGGGGTGTAATGCACTCGGGAACAAGAAAAGACTCGACAGATCGATAGTCAACCCGTGATGAATAATAATGATCTAATTTAGGTTTTTTAGTACATATATTTAATTGTACAAGTTTAATATTTGAATTATGAACATAGGAAATGTCGTACTCGGACGACGAAAGTCTCCCGGGGGAGTGCGACTAGTGCCACGGCGACCGGGGTTTCTACGACAGGCCTCACCTAGATGAAGGTCGGCACTTCGGCATTAAGCTTGAGGAGGCCTTCGATTGTGATATGGTAAGCTACGACGCAAAGTGTTTTTTTTTTTGTAATTAAGCTCGACTTCTACTACTTCAGCGTGTAATTTTCGTCTTTTACATTTCAACTAGCTTATCCCATGTCATGCAAGACGCTATGTCTTGGAGAGGATGGGTTTTGAAGACCATGAGAGGAATGAAACAAAGAAAATTAACCTAAGGACCCATCATGGTATGGATTCTGAGGTAAATCTATACAATTCTGAGAGCGTATCCCATTTTGGTTGCCCGGGTTGGGAAGCACTTTGCAAGATGTATGATTGTCAAGAGGGTATGTTTATCACCATGGATCTTGGTGATCCTAACATCGACCAAGACAATTTGGACATTTGGGTCCTTGTTGATACGCTTCCAATTCTACCACTATGTGAGTTTCTCAAACATAGTTATTAACTAATTTATATTGTTCATTTCAAAATAGTTGACAGCTTATTTTCATTGTTCAAACAATGTGCGGAACATGGTAGACATAACCTACTACGCCGATGGCTCTGAGTTAACTTATCAGGAGAAAAATCATTGATACGTCCATTTTGCATCATGCTTTTATATCGATATTTATTGCATTATGGGCTGTTATTACACATTATGTCACAATACTTATGCCTATTCTCTCTTATTTTACAAGGTTTATATAAAGAGGGAGAATGCAGGCAGCTGGGATTCTGGGCTGGAAAAGGAGCAAATATTAGAGACCTATTCTGCACAGCTCCAAAAGTCCTGAAACTTCACTGAAGACGTTTTCAGAATATATAAAAAATACCGAGCGTAAGAAGTTCACCAGGGGGGCCACACCCTGCCCACGAGGGTAGGGGCGCGCCCTACCCCCCTGGGCGCGCCCCCTACCTCATGGGCCCCCTGGTGGCCCTCTGATGACCATCTTCTGCTATATGAAGTCTTTCGATGAGGAAAAAATCATAAGCCATCTTCTCCGATGAAACTCCGCCGCCACGAGGCGGAACCTTGGCGAAACCAATCTAGTGCTCTGGCGGAGCTATTCTGCCGGGGAAACTTCCCTCTGGGAGGGGGAAATCATCGCCATCGCCATCACCAATGCTCCTCTCATCGGGAGAGGGCAATCTCCATCGACATCTTCACCAGCACCATCTCCTCTCAAAACCCTAGTTCATTTCTTGTATCCAATTCTTGTCTCCATGTACGGGATTGGTACCTGTGTGTTGCTAGTAGTGTTAATTACTCCTTGTAGTTGATGCTAGTTGGTTTATTTGGTGGAAGATAATATGTTTAGATCCTATATGCATATTAATACCCCTCTGATTATGAACATGAATATGCTTTGTGAGTAGTTACGTTTGTTCCTGAGGACATGGGAGAAGTCTTGCTATTAGTAGTCATGTGAATTTGGTATTCATTCGATATTTTGATGAGATGTATGTTGTCTCTCCTCTAGTGGTGTTATGTGAACGTCGACTACACAACACTTCACCATTATTTGGGCCTAGTGGAAGGCATTGGGAAGTAATAAGTAGATGATGGGTTGCTAGAGTGACAGAAGCTTAAACCCTAGTTTATGCGTTGCTTCGTAAGGGGGCTGATTTGGATCCATATGTTTCATGCTATGGTTAGGTTTACCTTAATACTTTTGTTGTAGTTGTGGATGCTTGCAATAGAGGTTAATCATAAGTGGGATGCTTGTCCAAGTAAGGACAGCACCCAAGCACCGGTCCACCCACATATCAGATTAGCAAAGTACCGAACGCGAATCATATGAACGTGATGAAAACTAGCTTGACGATATTCCCATGTGTCCTCGGAAGCACTTTTCTCTATATAAGAGTTTGTCCAGGATTGTCCTTTGCTACAAAAAGGATTGGGCCACCTTGCTGCACTTTATTTACTTTTGTTACTTATTGCTCGTTACAAATTATCCTATCACAAACTATCTGTTACCTATTATTTCAGTGCTTCCAGAGAATACCTTGCTGAAAACCGCTTATCATTTCCTTCTGCTCCTCGTTGGGTTCGACACTCTTACTTATCGAAAGAACTACGATAGATACCCTATACTTGTGGGTCATCAAGAGTCTTTTCTGGCGCCATTGCCGGGGAGTGAAGCACCTTTGGTAGGTGGAATTTGGTAAGGAAAAATTTATATAGTGTGCTGAAATTTACTGTCACTTGTTACTATGAAAAGTAATCCTCTGAGGGGCTTGTTCGGGGTATCTTCACCCCGACCAGTAGAGCAAAGAGTTTCTCCTCAACCTACTGAACCTACTGAAAATGAAAATGTCTGCTTTGAAATTCCTTCGGGTATGTTAGAAAAACTGCTAGATAATCCTTTTGCAGGAGATGGAACAATGCATCTTGATGAGCACCTAATATATGTTGATGAAGTTTGTGGATTATTTAAGCTTGCAGGTGTACCCGGATATGTTGTTAAGAAGAAGGTCTTCCCTTTATCTTTGAAGGAAGATGCATTGACATGGTATAGGCTATATGATGATACGGGGTCACGGAACTACAAATGATTGAAATTGGAATTTCATCAGAAGTTTTATCCTATGCATCTTGTTCATCATGATCGCAATTATATATATAATTTTTGGCCTCGCGAAGGAGAAAGCATCGCTCAAGCTTGGGGGAGGCTTAAATCAATGTTATATTCATGCCCCAATCATGAGCTCTCAAGAGAAATGATTATTCAAAATTTATATGCTCGGCTTTCTGATAACAATCATACCATGCTCGACACTTCTTGTGTTGGCTCTTTTATGACGAAGACTATTGAATTCAAATGGGATTTATTGGAAAGAATTAAACGCAACTCTGAAGATTGGGACCTCGACAAAGGTAAGGAGTCAGGTATGACACCTACATTTGATTGTGTTAAATCTTTTATGGATACCGATGTTTTCCGTAAATTTAGCACTAAATACGGACTTGACTCTGAGATAGTAGCCTCTTTTTGTGAATCTTTTGCTACTTATGTTGATCTCCCCAAGGAGATGTGGTTTAAATATCATCCTCCCATAGAAGTAAAAGTAGCTGCACATATTAAAGTTGAAGAAAAGACTATCACTTATAATGATCCTATTGTTCCTACTTCCTATGTTGGGAAACCACCTTTTCCTGTTAAGATAAAGGATCATGCTAAAGCTTCAAATGTGGTTCGTAAAAGCAATATTAAAACATATACACCTCTGAGCAAGTTAAAGTTGAACCTATTATTGCTATTGTTAAAGATCTCTTATCTGATAATATTGATGGGCATGTTATTCATTTCCTTGATGAGACTGCTAGAATTGCTAAACCTCGTGCTAAAGATAAAAACAGACCTGTGGTAGGCATGCTTGTTATTTCTGTTAAAATAGGAGATCATTGTTATCATGGCTTATGTGATATGGGTGCTAGTGCTAGTGCAATACCTTACAACTTATACAAAGAAATTGTGCATGATATTGCACCTGCTGAGATAGAAGTTATTGATGTCACAATTAAACTTGCCAATAGAGATACTATTTCACCAATGGGAATTGTTAGAGATGTTGAAGTCTTGTGTGGGAAAACTAAATATCCTGCTGATTTTCTTGTTCTTGGTTCCCCACAAGATAGCTTTTATCCCATTATATTGGGTAGACCCTTCTTAAACACTGTTAATGCTAAGATAGATTGCAAAGATGTTGTTACTATCGGTTTAGATGATATGTCTCATGAATTTAATTTCTCTAAATTTAGTAGACAACACCGTGAAGAAGAATTACCTAATAAGGATGAAATTATTGGTCTTGCTTCTATTGCTGTACCTCCTAGTTATCCTTTAGAACAATATTTGCTGGACCATGAAAATGATATGCTTATGAATGAAAAAAGGGAAATAGATGAAGTATTCTTTAAACGGGAACCTATTCTGAAACACATTTTTCCTGTTGAAATCCTAGGGGATCCTCCTCCACCCAAGGGTGATCCCGTGTTTGAGCTTAAACCGTTGCCTGATACTCCTAAATATGCTTATCTTGATGAGAAAAAGATATATCATGTTATTATTAGTGCTAACCTTTCAGAGCATGAGGAAGAGAGATTATTGAAAACTCTGAAGAAGCACCGTGCTGCTATTGGGTATACTCTTGATGATCTTAAGGGCATTAGTCGCACTCTATGTCAACATAAAATAAATTTGGAAGAAGATGCTAAACCAGTTCGTGACCATCAACGACGGCTGAATCCTAAAATGAAAGAAGTGGTACGAAAGGAAATACTAAAGCTCCTTGAGGCAGGTATAATCTATCCCGTTGCTGATAGTCAGTGGGTAAGTCCTGTCCATTGTGTCCCTAAGAAGGGAGGTATTACTATCGTTCCTAATGATAAAGATGAATTGATTCCTCAAAGAATTATTTCAGGTTATAGAATGGTAATTGATTTCCACAAATTAAATAAGGCCACTAAAAAGGATCATTAATCCTTACCTTTTATCGATCAAATGCTAGGAAGATTATCCAAACATACACATTTTTGCTTTCTAGATGGTTATTCTGGTTTCTCTCAAATACCCGTGTCAGCCAAGGATCAATCAAAGACTACTTTACTTGCCCTTTTGGTACTTTTGCTTATAGACGTATGCCTTTTGGTTTATGTAATGCACCTGCTACCTTTCAAAGATGCATGATGGCTATATTCTCTGACTTTTGTGAAAAGAATTGTGAGGTTTTCATGGACGATTTTTCCGTCTATGGATCTTCTTTTGATGATTGCTTGAGCAACCTTGATCGAGTTTTGCAGAGATGTGAAGAAACTAATCTTGTCTTGAATTGGGAAAAGTGCCACTTTATGGTTAATGAAGGTATTGTCTTGGGGCATAAAGTTTCTGAAAGACGTATTGAAGTTGATAAAGCCAAGGTTGATGCTATTGAAAAGATGTCATGCCCCAAGGACATCAAAGGTATAAGAAGTTTCCTTGGTCACCCCGGATTTTATAGGAGGTTCATTAAGGACTTCTCAAAAATTTCTCGGCCTCTGACTAATTTATTACCAAAAGATATACTATTTGTCTTTGATGATGATTGTGTAGAAGCATTTGAAATACTTAAAAAAGCATTGATCTCTGCACCTATTGTTCAGCCACCTGATTGGAATTTACCCTTTGAAATTATGTGTGATGCTAGTGATTATGCTGTAGGTGCTGGTCTAGGGCAAAGAGTTGATAAGAAATTAAACGTTATTCAATATTCTAGTAAAACCCTAGACAATGCTCAAAGAAATTATGCTACTACTGAAAAAGAATTCTTAGCAGTTGTATTTGCTTGTGATAAGTTCAGACCTTATATTGTTGATTCTAAAGTAACTATTCACACCGATCATGCTGCTATTAAATATCTTATGGAAAAGAAAGATGCTAAACCTAGAATTATTAGATGGGTTCTCTTGCTACAAGAATTTGATTTACATATTATTGATAGAAAGGGAGCTGAGAACCCCGTTGCAGACAACTTGTCTAGGTTAGAAAATGTGCTTCATGACCCACTACCTATTGATGATAGCTTTCCCGATGAGCAATTAAATGTCATAAATGCTTCTCATACTGCTCCATGGTATGCTGATTATGCTAATTACATTGTTGCTAAATTTATACCACCTAGTTTTACATACCAGCAAAAGAAAAGGTTCTTCTATGATTTGAGACATTACTTTTGGGATGACCCACATCTTTATAAAGGAGTAGATGGTGTTATTAGACGTTGTGTACCTGAGCATGAACAGGAACAGATCCTACGCAAGTGTCACTCCGAAGCTTATGGAGGACACCATGCTGGAGATGGAACTGCACATAAGGTATTGCAATCTGGTTTTTATTGGCCTACTCTCTTCAAAGATGCCCATAAGTTTGTCTTATCTTGTGATGAATGTCAAAGAATTGGTAATATTAGTAGACGTCAAGAAATGCCTATGAACTATTCACTCGTTATTGAACCATTTGATGTTTGGGGCTTTGACTATATGGGACCTTTTCCTGCCTCTAATGGATATACACATATTTTAGTTGTTGTTGATTAAGTTACTAAGTGGGTAGAAGCTATTCGAACTAGTAGTGCTGATCATAACACCTCTATTAAGATGCTTAAATAAGTTATTTTTCCAAGGTTTGGAGTCCCTAGATAATTAATGACTGATGGTGGTTCACATTTTATTCATGGTGCTTTCCGTAAAATGCTTGCTAAGTATGATGTTAATCATAGAATTGCATCTCCTTATCACCCTCAGTCTAGTGGTTAAGTAGAATTGAGTAATAGAGAGTTCAAATTAATTTTGCAAAAGACTGTCAATAGGTCTAGAAAGAATTGGTCCAAGAAACTTGATGATGCATTATGGGCCTATAGAACTGCATATAAAAATCCTATGGGTATGTCTCCATATAAAATGGTTTATGGAAAAGCATGTCACTTACCTGTCGAACTAGAACACAAGGCATATTGGGTTATTAAAGAGCTCAATTATGATTTTAAACTTGCCGGTGAAAAGAGGTTATTTGACATTAGCTCACTTGATGAATGGAGAACCCAGGCCTACGAGAATGCCAAGTTGTTTAAAGAAAAAGTTAAAAGATGGCATGATAAAAGGATACAAAAGCGTGAGTTTAATATAGGTGATTATGTATTGCTATACAACTCTCGTTTAAGATTTTTTGCAGGAAAACTTCTCTCTAAATGGGAAGGTCCTTACGTTATCGAGGAGGTCTATCGTTGTGGTTCCATAAAAATCAACAACTTTGAAGGCACAAATCCAAAGGTGGTGAACGGTCAAAGAATCAAACATTATATCTCAGGTAATCTCATAAATGTTGAAACCAATGTTATTGAAATTGTAACCCCGGAGGAATACATAAGGGACACTTTCCGAAACATTTCAGACTTCGAAAATGAATAGGTATGTGGTACGGTAAGTAAACCGACTCCAAAACAGCTTTTGAGGCAATATTTCTCCGTTTTGGAATATTTAGAAAAATAGAAAAATAAGTAGCAGTCCGGGAAGGACACGAGGCCTCCATGAGGGTGGAGGGCGCGCCCTACCCCCCTGCGTGCGCTCCCTACCTCGTGGGCACCTCGTGCGCTTTCCGGACTCCATTTACTTACACAATACGTATTTTGGTCGGTAAAAATTCATTATATAACCTCCCGGGGGTTTTGACACCCGTATCACGCAATTATCCTCTGTTTGTGTTTCGAGTTGTTGCTGCTGCAGATTAGAGCAACATGTCATCCCAGGATTCGGAAGGAGAAAGCTATGTGGCCGATTACCTTGCAGATCCTAAGGTCTATGGTAACAAAATCTTACCATGATGGAAGGCGCTGACTCTGGTAAATCGTAGATGTTGCAGCCAGATGGTGCAGTGTGGACACCTGGATTGGATCCCATGTCTTCTTCAACCCCCTATCTCTTCCTAAGCAGCTGTGTTAGATGGATCAAGCACTCCTCTTCTTTCTTCGTACTCTCAAGTCGTTGGTGGCACCGCACCTCCACCTGCTCCACATCGCCTGCCGCCGCCATCGCCCGTAACCTGCCGCCATCACCCGTCATCTCGGGCGCCACGATCCATGAGACAACCGCATACAAGAAGCCCATAGATTAACACCCAATTCGTACATAAGAGAGAAATTGCGGCCCGTTGATGGTTCCTCGGCCCGATTAATGTGAGGACGTCCAAGTTGGTCACCGGAGTAGCAGCCCATAGACGTGGGCCAATCATGACGCTCGGGGCTGGCGAGATAAAAAAAGGCCCATGCATGCACTGCGGGATAGTTGAGCGATCTGCTCTTTTTGTATGCAGAATCCAACGGCTGAAGAGGTCGAACCGCTGTGGAGGGGCATAGCTCTCCCCGTTTTACTGTTTCACAACGGAGATGTGGAGCATTGTGGTTGGACTACGGAAGAAGAAGAGGACTATGAACTTAAGGGAAAGGAGGAGACGAGCTCAGATGAAGATGAAGTCCCACTACCTCAACCTGGGGACATGCATGTGGAGTTCAAAAAGTCAAGCCTCCCGGGTAGAGTAAAGAAACCTAAGATCGAGTTATCCCTTTTCGCCTCTTCCAGGAAAACAAGCAGGAACTATGCAAAAAGATACCGAGCCTGGAGCAAGAGATCGAGGACCTAAGGGACCAAAATTCTGTCCTCAAGCGCAAATTAAGGAAGAAGCCTACGCCATCAACAAAACCATCACCTTCTTCACCAACAAAGAAGAATTGAGTATTTGGTATGGGCACTCCGCTTGGCAACTGCCAAGCTTGGGGGAGTGCCCCGGTATCGTATCACCATCACTTTTGTCTTTACCGTTTTTCTTAGTTCGATCCTTTTGGTAATATCTTGATCTAGTAGAATAAGAGTTCTTAGTATGATCTAGTTGTGAGTTTTGCTTTATGATCCTTCTATGTAATCGAGTCCGTGAGCTATATAATAAAGATAAGTGTTGAGTCAAGGGCTTGATTATTTTGCCATAATCCTAAGTGAATAAAAGAAAAGAGAAATAAATAAAAAAGGAAACAAAGAGATCATATGGATATTATGGAGAGTAATGAGCTCACATAGAAAAAGTATGATGAATAAAAGTTGTTGGGGGTTGAAAAACATAGTTTTGGTCATCGTTGCAATTAATAGGAAGTAATAAAGAAAGAGGGGTCTTCACATATAAATATACTATCTTGGACATCTTTTATGATTGTGAGCACTCATTAAAATATGACATGCTAAAGAGTTGACGTTGGACAAGGAAGACAATGTAATGGGTTATGTTCTCTTACATCTGAGATAAATTATATTGTCATGGATCATCGAACATGGTTGAGCTTGCCTTTCCCCCTCATGTTAGCCAAATTCATCGCACCAAGTAGAGATACTACTTGTGCTTCCAAATACCCTTAAACCAGTTTTGCCATGAGAATCCACCATACCTACCTATGGATTGAGTAAGATCCTCCAAGTAAGTCGTCATCGGTGCAGACAATAAAAAAATTGCTCTCTAAATATGTATGGCTTATTAGTGTGGGAGAAAATAAGCTTTATACGATCGTGTGATATGGAAGAAATAAAAGCGACAGACTACATAATAAAGGTCCATATCACAAGTGGCAATATAAAGTGACGTTCTTTCGCATTAAGATTTTGTGCATTCAACCATAAAAGCGCATGACAACCTGTGATTCCCTCTGCGAAGGGCCTATCTTTTACCTTTATCTCCTACCTTGCATAAGAGTCATGGTGATCTTCACCCTTCCTTTTTACATTTTATCCTTTGGCAAGCACAATATGTTGGAAAGATCCTGGTATATATGGCTAATTGGATGTGAGTTTTCATGAACTATTGTTGTTGACATTACCCTTGAGGTAAAATGTTGGGAGGCCAAACAATAATCCCCTATCTTTCTCTGTGTCCGATTAAAACTCCATACCCATAAGTATTGCGTGAGCGTCAGCAATTGTGAAAGACTATATGATAGTTGAGTATGTGGACTTGCTAAAAAGCTCTTATATATTGACTCTTTCCTATGTTATGATAAATTGCAATTGCTCCAATGACTGAGATTATAGTTTTTTAGTTTTCAATGAAGTTTACGATTCATACTTGAAACTGTGATTGAATTATCACTCTAGCATAAGAAATCATATGACAAGAATTATGTAAGTTGTTGTTCTAAGAATGATCATGATGCCCTCATGTCCGTATTTTACTTTTATCGACACCTCTATCTCTAAACATGTGGACATATTTTTTGATTTCGGCTTTTGCTTCAGGACTAGCGAGGTCTAAGCTTGGGGGAGTTGATACGTCCATTTTGCATCATGCTTTTATATCGATATTTATTGCATTATGGGCTGTTATTACACATTACGTCACAATACTTATGCCAATTCTCTCTTATTTTACAAGGTTTATGTCGGTGTCAAAATCGGCGGATCTCGGGTAGGGGGTCTCGAACTGTGCGTCAAGGCCGGATGGTAACAGGAGGCAGGGAACACTTTGTTTTACCCAGGTTCGGGCCCTCTTGATGGAGGTAATACCCTAGTCCTGCTTGATTAATATTGATGATATGGGTAGTACAAGAGTAGATCTACCACGAGATCAAGGAGGCTAAACCCTAGAAGCTAGCCTGTGGTATGATTGTTGTATATATTGTATATCTATCGACTAGCCTGGCCTCGGTTTATATAATGCACCGGAGGCCTAGGATAACAAGAGTCCTAGCCGAATACGCCGGTGGGGAGAAGTCCTTGTCTTGATCGCTAAGTCTTGTGGAATCTTCCTTGTATGCGGTAGCCGTCCGAACTGGCCCATGAGTATACGGCCACGGGGGTCCTCGGCCCAATCTAATAGATCAGGAGACGACGTGGTGAGTACCCCCTAGTCCAGGACTACGTCAGTAGCCCCCTGAACCGGTCTTCAAGTTAGGGACACTCATCGATTCTTCCGAACTGTTCTTCATCTTCGGTTGCCGGTCTTGAAAACTGGTTCAACAAATCTTCTTTATCTTCGATCTTGAGGATCGCCGAAATGCATTCGACGACTTTACACGTCGGGTATCCGAGGAGCGCCTTTAAGTTTCCGGCCTTTATCAATGCCTTGTTTATTTTTATGCCACACCTCGGGTTTGAAGTTGTTCCCGGGAGGCAGGGTCCTCTTGCGTCCGAGCTCCAACGCCGGACTGCATTCGAGGTATCTTTTGCAGCCGAGCACCAACGCCGGACCGCTTCCCAGCTCTAGCACCGGAATGTATCCGAGCTCCAACGCCGGACTATGTATCCAAGCTCCAATGCCGAACTGTATATCCGAGCTCCAACGCCAAAGTATATCCGAGGTGTCATATCACCTTGGTTCAAAAAAGTTGAAGGAGTTTAGCCAAGCTTAATGCCGGAAATGCCCTCTATGGAGCCAGCCACTAGCGCCCAAGCTTTATGCCGGACTGCCTCCGAGGTGGTGCACCACCCCGACTATGGGCCGATTTTTTGTCAATATTTTTTATTGGTGCAATTTATTCTCTGCCGAGATATATAGCCAGTAGCCCTCAAGGTGTGTATCGGTCTAAAACCCGAGATGCACATGAAGGATGACATAAGACCGCTGATCCCAGTAGCCGCTGAGACTCAGGTTGATTTGCAAAATCGGCCTGAGGATCAAGTCCTAGCTCGGCAGAATACTTCGGGACACGAAAGCGGCGTGCTCAGTCCTCAAGACTCAGGTTGGGTGCGGCCGACCAACCTGAGGATCAAAATCTCCTCGGAAACTATATTGCTCATAAAATTTTCTGCATTGGACAAGCAATGCAGTAGCCCCCGAGACACTGGTCGGGTGGCAACACCAGATCAGGGGATCGATGTGCCCCTTTAATATTTGTAAATAATAAGCCCGAACCCCAGTAGCCCCCGAGCCTTAATGCGGGCACGGGTGGCCGAATTAAGGATCAATATCCGTAGTAAAATCACAAATTATGTGTAATGACTCTATGTATCCAAGTACTTTACGTCATTAATGCTCGGATCCGCATTGTACAAAACTTTGTTGACCGACCATCGGCTTCCACCTCCTTGGCCAGTAGCCGAGGAGTGTTTGTCCTACTTTATAAAGCCTTTATGAGGGCAAAGATTTACGACAAACAAGGCAATCTGGCCACACGGTTTTATAAACAAAGGTACGCAGAGAGATATGTTATATTACTGTTTAACAGAAGAAATGTATTCCAAAGAAAATAGTCCCGCTATCGGTTCCTTTCTTTGGGTTGTCATGCTAAGCATGATCATGAAACCTCAGCTCGAATGTAAGAGCAAAATATCGAGGATTTAGTTTGGGAGGCCAGTTAATAGCCCCCGGTAGTGTTCGGCGACATTCGAGGTCAAGCCGTAAACACTTCGGCCAATGTTATGAATGGCCCGTCATAGTCATCGGATCGCTGACTAGTTTACGCTTATTGTGACAGTCAGTTTTCGGCTTTCTCCACTAAGGTGCTTAATCATGTGAGCTGGAAGCACAATCGCAGTGGTTCTCCCTTTGCACGCCTAGCCGAACAAAACGGAACGTAGGAAGCAAGTGCAGGAGCCGGGCAACCCAACTATTGACCGAAGACACAATTCGAAACTGATGCATATATAGCAATATCTGAGAATGTTTTTGCCGAATCCCTAAAGGTGTCCGGCGTTGCACTGCGAGACTAATGCTGGAAAAGCACAAATAGTTTAAAAGTGCCAAAAAGCTTAGAAAACCAAGAAACGTCAGTAAAAGCATGACGTCCGAACAAGATCAAGTGTTCGGTGCCAATCCGAAAATTGGTCTTAGAAAAAAGAAGTGCTTCTGTCGTCCTTTAACATGACACATCCTATCTCAAGACTTCGAGCGGGTCAGCCTACGGCTTCAACCTCCTATCCCGAGGGCGGAGTACTTCTCATTAGGCCAGTTTAGCAAACTAAACTCTAGCGGCTTTGAGAGAGAAATTAGGCTCCCCGGCTAGTGACCGCACACTCGCGTCGAAAAAAGGAGTGATAAATAATAATAAAACTTTGCAACAACTAAGAAGAAGTACACTTATTATAAAACGGCTCAAATAAACTTAAGAGCCCCCAAGTAACTTGGGTAGAAGAATGATTGCATGTACCGAAGTACTTATATCATATCTATGTTCAACCGAACTTTAAACGCGTCTTAACCGACC
Source organism: Triticum dicoccoides (assembly GCF_002162155.2). NCBI lineage: Eukaryota > Viridiplantae > Streptophyta > Magnoliopsida > Poales > Poaceae > Triticum > Triticum dicoccoides. Next base: position 718,577,501 of record NC_041384.1, read on the forward strand.
GTCAGCTTCTCCCTCTTCGGTCAAGGACCGAAAAGTGTTATGTACTCCATCGGTCGAGAATATCGATGGTGTTTCCAATAACCAGGCAATCAGGCTATAAGGCTGTAACAGACAAAGCGCGCTCAGGGAACTTATGCTATATTACCGTGAAGTGTAAGAAGCATCTTTGAAGAAAATAGTACCACCACCGATACCTTTCTTCGGTGCTCATTGTTATTATGAGACTTGTGCAATAGATTTTTTATACTCATGAGTTCCGTTGTGTGCCGACCATCATTGAAAACTATAAGAGCGCTAGCTTTCGGCTTCACCCAGTCTGAGGTCCGGCTCGGTTGACCCGATCGTGACATTCACAGAGGTGCTCCCTTTACTCCCTAGCCGAACAATCGGGAACGTAGGGGTAAACACAGGAGCGAGGCAACCCAGCTTGCAAATCGCTTAAGTCAATATGGTGCATATTGTGGCATAGTACACGAACAAGGAGCGAAGCTGTACAAGTATAATCATATGCAAGAGGAAAAGCTTCATAAATGAAGCCGCCAAGTGAATTGGGTCCTTGAATTTGTGTGTCACAAACAAAGTTTGGACAAGAAATTTTTTTACAAGCAACTTTTTTCCAAAAAAGTATAATGCTTGGTCGAACCGAACGCAAGTTAGAAATTAAAGCTTTGAGCATGAAAGCGACTTAGCTGGTTAATGTGTTCGGTATTGATGATGCGGTCAGAGCTTGATGCGGGGCAAGGTTCCATCCCTCAAGCCGGTCCTGAGGTGGCGGAGCGGAGAGCTCGACACGCCGAAGTGGTGACATAGCAGGGTCAATGCAGACCGGCAGAGTGACGCCGAAGTCCCCGGATCATTTTCCTGTGCACAAAAAATAGTGCAAACCGGAGATAATAGTAATAATGATAATTAAAAAAATCGTTTTATAATGAATAATTTATGCAAAGTGAGTAATAAAGTAAATATGGCCTGGCGCCGACGTCAATGTCGATGCAGGGCGTCGGCGTGATGTAGTAAAGGCATGGCAAAGCCTGAATTCACAGGTCGGTCCGAGCTCCGGATACGGCGGTCGCCGGACTATGTATGGAAACTGATCGAACCACCACGCGACCTCGTTAATGCGGTCACCATTTGATAGACCTGTGTACATATCATGGACAAACCAGAGTAATAATTCCTTAGGAAAAATGAACCCAAACAAGTAAAAAATATTGGGATTAATAGCACCTGGTTTATTTGTTGTAGCAATCCGAAGGAAGGTGATTCCTAAAATTGGGACTCGCTCCGCACACCCATTGCCTGATGGGTGATAAAACGATGGCATGGCAATGCTGGTAAAGGTTGACTCGCCGAGGCAAAGCCCTCGGCCCAGCTAACGTGACGGAGCTGGTCGGCTAGTGACGTCGAAGTGTCCGGAGTAGGTTGACGAAGAGATGGCGAAGCCCCCGGTCCAGCCGAGATGTCGAAGCCTCGATGTCAGGCGATGAGTCGAAGTAGGTCGGCGTGATGGATACCAGCTTGAAGAAGCAATAGTGCGGCCCTGTCGATGCAGGTCGTGACGTGGTCGATGCCGGCTTGATGAAGCGACCGTGCGGCGATGCCGGTATGCCCGCTCCGTGTAATCCGTGGGGCGGCGATGTTGGTGATGATTTATCCTTCGCAATGCCGGGCTCTTGTTCGGCTTGCCAAGATGATGATTCGAAGAAGTTGAGCTCGGCTCAACAAAGTGACGCCGTGTCTAGCGCAGGTCGGAAGCCGTGGAGTAATATTGCTGGACTGGTTTGACACCAGCATGATATTGAAGATCATGTTCAAAAGATCTTACGGTTAGTGCGATGTGTTCGGGAACAAAAAACAATATCCCATAAAAACTTCCTTCGAAAGAGACGTCCGAAATCCTGTTCATAAAAAAGATGAACTCGGGTCGGATTCGTTTTCGCGCAGAAAACAGATCCGAAAAGTGATGCACTAATCGAAAGGTTCCCGGAGTTTGGACGGGCGGATCGAGCCGAAATTTTGAGAGGTGGTAGATATAGGAATTCCGCAGCCGATCAACGGTTGGATCTTCCAAAGGACGTCCGAGCTAGAAGCTGGGCACCACGCCCTAAACTCATCCAAATTCCCGTCCAGATTTGACAGGGCTCCGGTATATCGTGGTTTGCCAGAGATTCCTCCATCGAAACTCGACGAAATTTTCCAGGGTTGTTGTAGACTCAATTCCGCATAATTCCACCAAAGCGATCATCAAAGCGATACTCGACGAGGTGGTGGTGGAAGATACGAGTTCGCTGTCCAGAAAAACAGCACGGTCGCTTAAGGGCAATGTTGACGTTGAGCCCCCGAGCTCCATAGATGATTCCTCTGTGATCTTGATAGAGATCGGAGTTGATGTTTGATGAAGGCCTTCGTCCGGACATGGTGATCCGAACACGGGGCGCAATTCTTGGTCGAACCAAGGTGACCAGTCGAGCTGGTGACGAGGATGTCGAAGTCGCAGTTGATCTGCAGGCGAGCCATCGATCCTTTTGTCGATCACACAGCGGAACTCTCAATGAAAGCATCAATGTCGGTGTCAAAATCGGCGGATCTCGGGTAGGGGGTCCCGAACTGTGCGTCAAGGCCGGATGGTAACAGGAGGCAGGGAACACTTTGTTTTACCCAGGTTCGGGCCCTCTTGATGGAGGTAATACCCTACTCCTTCTTGATTAATATTAATGATATGGGTAGTACAAGAGTAGATCTACCACAAGATCAAGGAGGCTAAACCCTAGAAGCTATCCTGTGGTATGATTGTTGTATATATTGTATATCTATCGACTAGTCTGGCCTCGATTTATATAATGCACCGAAGGCCTAGGATAACAAGAGTCCTAGCCGAATACGCCGGTGGGGAGAAGTCCTTGTCTTGATCGCCAAGTCTTGTGGAATCTTCCTTGCATGCGGTAGCCATCCGAACTGGCCCATGAGTATACGGCCACGGGGGTCCTCGGCCCAATCTAATAGATCGGGAGACGACGTGGTGAGTACCCCCTAGTCCAGGACACCGTCAGTTTACATAAAGAGGGAGAATGTAGGCAGCTGGGATTCTGGGCTGGAAAAAGAGCAAATATTAGAGACCTATTCTGCACAGCTCCAAAAGTCTTGAAACTTCACGGAAGACGTTTTCAGAAAATATAAAAAATACCGAGCGCAAGAAGTTCACCAGGGGGCCACACCCTGCCCACGAGGGTGGGGGCGCCCCCTACCTCGTGGGCCCCCTGGTGGCCCTCCGATGACCATCTTCTGCTATATGAAGTCTTTCGATGAGGAAAAAATCATAAGCCATCTTCTCGGACGAAACTCCGCCGCCATGAGGCGGAACCTTGGCGGAACCAATCTAGGGCTCTGGTGGGGCTGTTCTGTCGGGGAAACTTTCCTCCGGGAGGGGGAAATCATCGCCATCGTCATCACCAACACTCCTCTCATCGGGAGAGGGCAATCTCCATCAACATCTTGACCAGCACCATCTCCTCTCAAAACCCTAGTTCATCTCTTGTATCCAATTCTTGTCTCCAAGTCCGGGATTACAACTTTATTCTTGTAGATACGTGTTGGGCCTCCAAGCGCAGAGTTTTGTAGGATAGTAGTAATTTTCCCTCAAGTGGATGACCTAAGGTTTATCAATCCGTGGGAGGCGTAGGATGAAGATAGTCTCTCTCAAACAACCCTACAACCAAATAACAAAGAGTCTCTTGTGTCCCCAACACACCAAATAAAATGGTAATTTTTATAGGTGCACTAGTTCGGCGAAGAGATGGTAATAAAAGTGTAGTAATGATAGTAGATATTAGTTTTTGTAATAGTAACAATAAAAAATAGCAAGGTAGCAAGTAACAAAAGTAAGCACAAATTGTATTGCAATGCTTGAAAATGAGGCCTGGGGTACGTACTTTCGTTAGTGCAACCTCTCAACAATGCTAATATAATTGGATCACATAACGATCCCTCAACGTGCAATGAAGAATCACCCCAAAGTTCTTATCTAGCGGAGAACATAAGAATAAATTGTTTGTAGCTATTCTTTCCGATCGATCTATCAAGAGTTCGTACTAAAATAACACGAAAGAAAATTTAGATTTATAATACTCGATCCAACACAAAGAACCTCAAAGAGTTCCCCAAGATTTCTACTGGAGAAACAAAGACGAGAACGTGCATCAACCCCTATGCATAGATTACCCCAATGTCACCTCGGGAATCCGTGAGTTGAGTGCCAAAACATATATCAAGTGAATCAAAATAATACCCCATTATCACCACGGGTATTCATATGCAAGACATATATCAAGTGCTCTCAAATCCATAAAAGTATTCAATCCGATCAAACGAAATCTCAATGAGAAAACTCAATTCATCACAATAAGATAGAGAGGGGAAAACACCGTATGATCCAACTATATTAACAAAGCCCCCGATACATCAAGATCGTGCCATCAAAAACACGAGAGGGAGAGAGATTAAACACATCGCTACAGGTACAAACCCTCAGCCCCGAGGGTGGACTACTCCCTCCTCATCATGGAGACCATAGGGATGATGAAGATCGCCTTCGGTGATGATCTCCCCCTCCGGCGGGGTGCCGAAACGGGCTCCCGATTGATTTTTCGTGGCTATAGAGGCTTGCAGCGGCGGAACTTTCGATCTAGGGTTATTTTTGATGGTTTCTTTATTTATAAGATTTTTTGGCGTCGGTTTCACGCGAAGATGGACCTCGAGGTTAGCACAACCCACCGGGGCGCGCCTGGGCCCCCTGACGCGCCCCGGTGTCTTGTGCCCTACTCCTTCACCTTCTGGTTGCGAGGTGAGCACAACCCACCGGGGCGCGCCTGGGCCCCCTGACGCGCCCCGGTGTCTTGTGCCCTACTCCTTCACGTTCTGGTCGTTCCCCGAAGGTTCGGGGTCTCTTTTGTTCCAAAAAAATCATCAAAAAGTTCCAGCTCATTTGGAGAACTTTTATTTCTGCACAAAAACAACACCACAGTAGTTCTGCTGAAAACAGCGCTAGTCCGGATTAGTTCCATGCAAATCATACTAAAAACATATAAAATTATTGTAAACATGGCATGAATAGTTCATAAATTATAGATACGTCGGATACGTATCAGCCGCCATGCGAGGTGAGAGCCAATGAAAGAGCAGAGGTCGTGAGTGGCTCGTGAGCGTCGAGTGTTTCTAGGTTTTACCAGCTTTGGTCACACGGGAGCCTGGTACAGGCCCAGTAGGCCCAATTAAATCTCAAACGCCCAAAACAACCACCAGAGCAGCGGCCTGATCAGTCTAGCTCTCGTTTGGATTGGAACGAAGCATTGATGTGGCATTATAATGTAATCGGACGACCAAAAGTGACTAAAAGTGACAATCCAACAGGTCGGAACACTAATAGCCTCAAAGGGCGGGAAAAGTTCTTAGTGATAATGTATCTCAATTGAGATGCAATTTCACGAGTGTTCCGGTTCAGAGCAGCTTGAAATTTGAGGCAACATGGATGAGGGCTCCACATTACTTGGAGATGGTGTTGGACAAGTGGGCGACCCTTAAAGAAGTCTCGCCATCTCTTAGAAATACATGGAATACGATGAACAGAATGTATAACTTTTTGCAAACCTGGAGTAGGAACTCTTCCGGGTCTATAAAAAAGGAGATTAAGAAGCTGGAGAAAAGATTGACTCCAATCCGGAGGCAATAATGGGTCAGACATTTCTCAATAGGAATATAAATATTTAAAATAAGCTACGTGAAATGCTTGAAAGAGAAGAAATAATGACCCAAACACAGTCAAGAATACACTAGCTCAGGGAAGAGGACATAAATAATTATTTTTGCAAGTAAGAGCCTCAAAAAGGAGAAGAGTAAATAGAATCATTTTTTTTTACGAAAGATTGATGGCACAATTTGTGAAGACCATAAACGCATCCAAAGCTTGGTTCATGACTACTACTCCCCCCGTCCCAAAATTCTTGTCTTAGATTTGTCTAAATACGGATATATCAAGTCACGTTTTAGTATTAGGTACATCTGTATCTAGACAAATCTAAGACAATAATTTTGAGACGGATGGAGTACATTTAAACATCAACTGTACCTAAAACGTGACTTGATACATCCGTATTTAGACAAATTTAAGACAAGAATTTTGGGACGGAGGGAGTACATTTAATCATCAACTGTACCGAATAGAGTTTCGTAGCGTAGTGGTCACGCGCCTTTCCCTCGGGTACTGCGTCGCATGTTCGAATCGTTGCGCGCACGCGTAGTTTATTTTTGCTGGTTTTGAGTTTTTTCCACAAACGAGGCCATTTGTGTGATTAAATATAAACCGAGGGATTTTTCTGTGAAAGAAGATGCCACGTCAGCCTTTGAAGCCCGCTGTCAGTTTCCTCGTCAATACGTGTTTATACGTCATTTAGTCAGTTCTGCAACGCCTTGCCCGAAAAATTACCAAATTTGGTACCAATCTACTTCGAATACCCCAATTGTAGTACTTCTGTACAATTAACTCTAACTTGGCACAGAAATAACAACTATTTATTGCAAATACTAATTAAGGGTATATGGGTTCAGGTATTACAACTCCTAGTGAGGCAAGATGGTGAACATGCTCGAGCCTCTATTACTAGCAGCGGAATAGCGCACAATGATGGACTCCACTCCAAAGGGACACTTTTGGGAAACATCCTAGTCCACGGGCTCGGGATCCTTGAGATACACATTCACGGCATCACCTACATCTGGCATGACACGCAAGGGGGGTACCTTGAATGTACTGCAAGCTTACAACAACCAAAAGCATCAAGACAAAACAATTACATGGCAATAATAGGTTATATTATGAGCAACTATTAAACGGGTGAAAGTAAATAATAAACATGATATTGTTAAACTTTTTGTAGTAATAACCCATCGTTTTAAGGTCACATGGACCATCTTATTTTTGACCATCTGATCAATCAATTTAATCTCGTGATGACCTCACGATCATGCCACAATCATCATCGACTTTCTGCCAAACTGTTACTTACTAAATTATAAAGATGAGTCCTTCCATCAGTATCAGTGGCGATCAGATAGTGTGACCTAGTATAAACTGTGTCCAATACCACGAACACTACTATTCGAATAGTTTCAAACACTATGAAGTGGTTGAACACTTTATCCACACTACAGACATACGTCAAAGAAAACTTGTCTACCTTATGACACTCTTACCGTATCACGACATACCCTTGTGTCATGTCCTGGGTGGCTCCTATGTCACCTTGTGGCTCAGTGATCCCAACTGGGGATCTGGATCCATATAACTAAAGTGGGCTCACAATATTATCGCCGCCTACCTGATAAGGATAGCACGCACACATGACCTTCCCTCTGGTGATATGGATAACATGCAAAACAATAGACCAAGTTAGGACCTTCCCATAAAGGCAAATGTGGTTGCACTGATAAGTTCGGTTGAACGACATTATCTCTTGATAAACATATGAAGGAATTATGTCATCAAGTTTAGTTTAGTTAAAACAATTCCTTCCCTATTAATTTTATAAACATGATCATAGTCATAGTACTATCCAACTTACCATTCCAAAGAATATGATAACCATGTTATTTCTACTTTCAACCTATGTGAATTAACAAGTATTCTATATTGTCCCAGGATTATTTTAAATATGCACATACTGGTCATATTAGACACCAAATTCAACATGGAAGTAGCAAACTAAAATGTTACCACATAATAGGCATGAATAAACCATTTTTGAATTATTCAAATTTAAGCCAAAATATTATTTTAAAACCATGGCACTGCATTGCCATCATGCAAATGGATGGTGTGGCTTTCCTTACTCCAAGTAGGTATAGGAATTTTGATCTTCACCACCTAGCTATATGTCTCTGGAAATATTTTTAATAAATAAATGTATAAAGAAATTTATTTCTCCATAAATTCTAAACTGGTCACAAGAATCCAAGCATTTTTAAGCAGAAAAAAGAGCTTACAATAAAAATAGTGCAAAAAGTTTCAGCTCAATTGGACATGTTGTCAAAGTTAAAGATACATGTTGTCAAAGTTGGGTCAACTTGGTAATTAAAAATGAATTAAAATGATTTTCTAGAAATTCCATAGGTGCCGCGTCGAAGGCGTACTTTAGAAGTACATCTTCACTTAAATACCGATTCGGGAGAGCCCTGACTGGCTGATTAGTGAGGCCATTCGGCAGATTTAAATAGAGGGAGGGGGACAGCGGCGGGTGACGTTCACCGGCGTGGAAACCATGCTGGAGTGGGGTGACGACTCGGATGGATTGAGCAGTCGGTGACGGGGGTCCCTGTACTCGCAGCTCGTTCGGAGTTGGCCGGAAGGCGCTGCGCCCTTCCTCTCCAGTAAGTTTAACATGTCAAAAATCGTGAACGAGGCGAATCAACCTGTGGTTGAGTTGGTTAGTTGGACAGTGCTATCCTCAACCCACCAGGGTTCAAATCCTGGTGCTCGCATTATTTCAGGATTTCCGGCGATGGGTTTTCAGTGGGAGGAGACGTTCCCGTCGACGACGAGGCGCCTACGGTGACTTCGTAAATCTCAAGATGATATGTAGGGTGTGCGTGTGTGCGTTCATAGGATGAGTGTATGGGTGAGTGTATGCGCGTGTATATGAGCGCTTGTGTTTGTACTGATGCTATAAAAAATTGTGAACGAGGGCCCCACCTATTCCCCACGCCATGTGTGGAGCCATAAGTGAGGATTGTTCATGTTTTAAAAAAAATTCTCAACATTTTCGAACACATTTTTAAATTTAAAAAAAAAGAACAAAATTTTAAATCATGAAATAAATTTGAACTCTGAAATTTCAAGAAAAATACAAACAAATTTCAAGAAACATAATATTTTTTAATACTTTGACCTTTTTTGAAAATGTGAACAAATTTTGAAGTTCTGATTACTTTGGAAGCTGCGAACAAATTTGGTCAACGTGAACAAATTTTGGAATTTATGAACATTTTTTGAACATGCGAGCAAATTTTGAAAAATGAGAACAAAAAATTTACGAACATTGTTTCTAAACATGATTTTATCCGGAACTCTGAACATTTTCTAAAACGGGAAAAAAATTTGGAATCACAAAAATTATTTGGAAAACATGAACAAAATTTTGAAACTTCAAAATTTTGGGAAAAACATGAACAAATTTCAAAATTCTAAACTTTCTGAAAAACATGAACAATTGTTTAAAAAACCAATAAAATTTTTATTTTCGAAAAATGTAAAAAAAAAAAATTCGAAAGATGTTAAACATTTTTGAAATTTGCGACTAAGAAAAGGCAAACAAGCAAAATATGTACCTGAAAAGGAACAAATAACGAAAAAATGATTAAAGGAACAGAGAAAATGAAACCGAAAAAAAAGAAATGAAACATAAAAACTAAAAAAAGAAAAATAAAAAAAAATCACAAAACAAAACTACTAAACCGGTTTAAAAACAAAAATCGGTTCAGCGAAGCTTCTGGAACGTTCCCAAAACCGGCTGCCTCGCTATTGTACAGTGGGCCGGCCCAATTCTCGCGCTCGGGGGGATCGCTTGTAGGCATTTCCTAAACGGCGCCCGTAGCGCCCGTTATAGCCTTAACCGTACGGGGCGGACAACCCCTTTCTCCGCGCTGGGCCGGCCCACGTTACTTTCTTTTTCTTGTTTAAAGACGCAAAAAACACAGCAAATACGGGGTATCGAACACGCGATCTACTGGCTCAACGTTCTATGACACAACCAACCAGCCAACAGACTTCACGTGTGTACTTTTAGCGTTTCTCTTCTTATAATCTGTTTTGTTTTCTGGAATGCTTTTGTTTGGTTTTTTTCTTTCTTTCTTTTTGGAATGGTTTTTTTGCTAAACTTTTTTTTAAATACAAGAATTTCCTTCTCAAATTCATGAACGTTTTTTGAATTCGATGAACTTTTTAAAATTTTAATGAACTTTTTCCAATTTGATGAACTATTTTTCAAATTCGATGAACTCTTTACAACTTTGATGGACTTTTTTCAAAACCGATGAACTTTTTTAAAATTCAATGAACTTTTTTCAAAAATCAGTGAATTTGTTTTTAGATTGTGAACTTTTTTAAAAAAATTGATGAACTTTTTACAAAGTTAGTGAACTTTTTTTTTCAAAATCTATGAACTACTTTCAAATTTGTGAACCTTTTTGAAAATCGATGAACTATTTTTCAAATTCGATGAGCTTTTTAGGACTTTGATGAACTTTTTTTAAAAGGGAAAACTTCTAGAGTGGCAAAAACGATAATTTTTCATTTCACTTTTGCCACTCTTAGCTTTTGACAATGTATCACAATTGCCACTCCAAATTTTTTGCTTTTGCCACTGAATGGTAAAAGAGATATATTGTCAAAAATTAAGAGTGGAAAAAGTAAAATGTCAAATTCTAGAGTGGCATAAGCAAAGTGGGCAAAAACTAGAGTGGGAAAAACAATGTTTTCCCTTTTTAAAACCGATGAACTTTTTTCAAATTCAATGAACTTTTTTCCAAAATCATTGAACTTTTTTTTAAATTTTGAACTTTTTTAAAAAATCGATGAACTTTTTACAAAGTCAGTGAACTTTTTTTTTCAAAATCTATGAACTATTTTCAAATTTGTGAACCTTTTTGAAAATCGATGAACTCTTTTTCACTTTTATGAACTTTTTGATTGCATGAAGTTTTTTCTATTTCTGTGGACATTCAATTTAAAAAATAAAATCGAAAGGAATCACATTTTTCTATATAGCGCGGAAATGGTTCAGTTCTTAAAAGTTTTGCGTTACAATCTTTCGCGTGGGCGTAGTTGGGCTAGTGGTTAGCTAGCATGCACTACAGCTAGTTGGCTCGGCTCGAATCCTCCCAAGAGCGAGTTTTGGGTTGAATTTTTTGCGCCCTAAATATATTTTTGACAGTGCGCTGCGTGTTCATGGCCGGCCCACTAATATGCTGCAGTGGGCGCCCGGATCCTCATCCAGCGCATCAAGCGCCCGTTAGGAGCTCCCTGGGTTGTGCGAACCCTCGACAGTTTGACGGACTTAGCGTCAAATAGGATTTTTCCAAATACTGTAACTACGCAGTAGTTTATTTTTCGGTGGACTTTTTATTTCGGTTTTTCACTGTTTTGCATAAATTTTGGGTTTTCCATTTTCCACTTTCATTTAGTTTTATTTTTTCGCTGGTCTTTTTCTGTCCTCAGTTTCCTGGTTTACTTTTTTTTCAACACATCTCTAATTGTGATACACATTCTACATTTTATTTATACATCAAGAACATTTCGTATGCATGTAAAACATTTTTAAAGTACATGATTTACTTTTTTAAAATATATATTTTGATGTATACTTTTTTCCACACGAATTTGAAATTTTAAATACGTTTAACATTTTTCAAATGGATGGTTAACAATTATTTCAAAACATATTTTGAAAAAAATATTGAATACATGTTGAACATTTTATAAATACACTTTGACATTTTTTTGAGTGTCACAAACATACTTTTGAAATGCAAGAACATTTCCTTAAATGTTACATCCATTTTTTAATGGCACAAATGGATATTTCTGAATTACATGAAGATTTTTTCCACATTGTATAACATTTTTCATAAGTTTCACGCACATTTGTTTGAAACAGGTGAACATTTTTGAAGTGACTCATATATTTTCTAATGGTGAACATATTTTCTAATAGTTGAGTGACTATTTTTACACTGCACAAATTTTTTAAAAATGTTTGATGACCACTTTAAAAAAAGTATTTAAATTATTTTTCATAATATAGATATTTCATCTTTCTCAAAATATAAACAAAATTTAGAAAACACATGTGTGATGCCAGTGTGACGAAAGGTCATGGCTACTGGGCAGCCCGCTACTAGCTCCCTGCAGGCGACCTCAGCTTTCGTCTCGCTAAAGGCGAGCATCGACTTGCCCATGTAGCGTTCCCCTATGTGATTCGGGAGACATGGCGTTGAATAGAAAATGTCGTATTGGACTGCCTCAAACATCCAAAATATAAGTTGGCCAGTTTGTTGGCCGTTTAGACTTTTCTTTATTTATAAAAGTTGAATACATATAGGGAAAAGCAAACCTATGAAACTTCGCTGGTGCGGCTTTAGAATCAATAGGGAACATCAGAGGAATCCCAAAATAGAAAACAAGCCTTCCTATTTTTATTTTTCGACGACAACATCTTTTTTGTGAAAGGCGACAATAGAAGCGCACACACTCATAAAACTGCAATTGTGACTAATAAAGGCTCGGTCCATAAGATCAACTTGCATAAGTCATTTGTCTTCTTTGGACCACATTGTGACAACTGGGTGAAAGAGCAAATAAGGAACAAGCTGAGAGTTCAAGAGAGTCTCTACAAGCCAAGCCTTCATGGGTGGGCCGTTCTCCAATGAGAAGTTTCACTATCCTCTCTTGGAGGCTATGGAAGAATTAAACTGGTTGAATGACAGACCGTTATCTAGAGAATGTAAAGAAGTACTTATGAAGTCAGTGGATCAAGCCATCCCAAGATATGTTATGAGATGCTTCTAACGTCCAGCCAAAATATGTGAGAACGTGTGTAGACCTATCTCCAATTCCCGGTGGGTAGTGGAAGATGGGAGGAAAATTTTCATTGGAGGTCTTGGGATTGGTTATCCACTCCCAAATATCTCGGAGAAATGGGAGTCGGGGACTTGGTGCTTTTTCACCAAGCCATGCTTGCAAGGCAATGCTGGAGGCCTTTAGTGAACCCCAATTCCTTATGCTTCAAGGTATTGAAAGGAAGATATTTCCCACATGGAGATTTCTGGAGATAATGATGCCCAAGATCGGCTTCCTGCATATAGCGCGACATATTGTTCCATAAGAAACTCATTCATATGGGCTTATTGTGCAAGTAGGAGATGCGCAGCAGGTACCTTTGGTTAAAGATAACTGGATTCCAAACTCATTTCCTAGCATGACATGTACAAATTTCATGGTGGAGGAGGATAAGATTGTCAACCGTGTGTTCTCCACTGATGGTAAATGTTAGTGAAATGTTTCCAGCAGACCTA
>NC_041384.1:718591098-718622573 GCF_002162155.2 Triticum dicoccoides
GTTTAGAAGGGTGCTCAGATTTTGCATCATGGACATACAATAATGCGGACACCAACATTGTGTGGTTTGTCATCTCAGATTTTGCTCAAAAATTAAGTTGAGAGAATATATATGATCATTAAAATTACATTGACTCATCATACCCTACATGAACCCTTGAGATGGCAAAATTATATGACAAGCAACCATTGAACTACCTACCCGGCCGAATGCATCATCTAGGACAAACACTATATAAAATAACCAAATAAAATGTTTGTACTCTTCAGAAATAACACACACAACTTCCAAAACTCATCTTACTTTTTATATGTGACTTTTGGGGGGTAGTTATGAACAGTGTGGATGCATGCATGCATGTGGCTGGTGCATATTGTTAACTAGATGACACCCCAAATGTTATATTTCAATGAGATTTTGTTCTACGAAACATGAATATTTGAATTAATAATGTAAAAACTGAAACAAAAAATATATATGATTTATTGTTTGATTATTGTATTGTTGTAAAATATATTTATTAAATAGAAAGGACAATCATTGGGAAACACATACTTAATTATCAAAATCAAAAGCTTAACAATTGCTTTGAAGGGTTTTCATAAGAACTTTGTAGGATTTTAATATCAAGAAATGTTCTATATGGAAGTTCCTTGTATCAATGCTCAACCATTTGGTAGATGCTTTCTCTTCGATATGCAAGCTTGAAGATGGTAGTGGATCTCTCTAACCATGGTTTCCGACACCTTCCTCCGGCTTTCCTCTTGGCAATGGTGTTGATTTGCATAAAAACACTTGGCTCGATTTGCTCAGGAATCTGTAGGGTCCCGATTTTAGTTTTGTTATTCATTTTTCTTTTCATATGGTTTGGGATAGTAGTATTTTCTCATCCTCTCACAAATTCCTACGTGAGTGGCTTGTAACTCATATGGAATTGTGATAGTGGTCACATGGTAAATTTTAAAAGACGAAAGATGATCATTAGAAAAATTGTATTATACACTTTGCCTGTAAATACATGATTCTTTCCACCAAAACAATGTATGTTGACAGAAATTATATGATTGGTAAACTCATGTTGACCTGTCATACCCTCAATAAACCCTTGAGATTGCCACAAATGTATGAAAATCAACCATTGAACTACCTACCCAAATGCATCATCTGGGATAAACATTGCTAGTGTTAAGTACTATCTAGCAATGCTAAAAGAAGAATGCAAACGATCCTCTAAGACTATTCTTCTGTGCCACTCGATTGGGGTATTCGACAAACATGCAAAAACTCTTTACACTTTGATGGTCTGGACTTTTTTTACTAAATTAATTTAATTGTAATCTCTATGATCATACAACATAGATGAGCTTCTTGATTTTCTTTGTGGTTTTACTAACTAGTGTATTCACTCACAAAGCATAATAGTTATCTATTCGTACATGCATTGCAAACCATTTTGATAGACACTCACAGAAGTTCATCAGATTCTCGCGCGACGCGCACATAACCGTGAATTCAATAAAATATAGGAACTTCACGTGCCTTCTCGGTTGACTAGGGACATTGTAAAACAAATTTCTCCTTCGCTTCGTAAAGCTAATGAGCCTCACTAGACATTGCTTTCACCTTCGCCGTTGGTAATAGGCTAATATCACATTTTGACATCTATTATATTTTAATTTTGCCTTTTGTGGGTTTTGTGCATCTTATTATGCAAATGTGAACATGAAAAACTATTTTTAGTTAGTTGTGTCATCATGATATGATTTTTTGAGACAACAAAAGCTCTCTTTACAAGAAGAAGTTAACTAGCCAGATACTATTCACCACCATGTGTCCAGAGTACTAATAGTTCAATGGTGATAAGTCCTCTTTTTTACTCAAGTGAAAAGTACACGTGACCAAGAGCATGGAAATATTGGCTTGAAGCTAGCTACCTAAATGCACGGCAGTGAATGAACCACACTCATGTGAACATCACGTGTCCACCATAGACGCATGTATAAAAATGATGTGAGCCAACCATCAGCCAAATGCATTGGAGGAACTAACTGCGCATGTTCATCTATATAGGTCACCGTGGACATTGTAAACCATGATCTCCTCTAGCAAACAAAAAGATGGACTGCTCAATTACAATATTCACATAGCACAGACATTCGTCCGATGAGTTGCTAGGGATTATGAGGTATCTGAAATTAAAGTCGAACTTGTGGTCTTTTGTCAAGCTGCATAGTTGACATTATGGCCTTGCGTAGATTAGAAATGATCACTAGCCACTAGGATCACAGAAATGTCTGCGTTCTCGTCTACTCGTGCAACTATTGGGTCACAAGACTCAACTGTGGTGACTTGAAGGTCCACGAGGAGAAGGGCACCTTCTTTCCTCTTCCAGCAGAACCGTGCTCTCTTATCTGTCCTCGCATGGTGGGGCCACTGGTTCAATTGACCGCCTTTTCCTGTGCCGCGGCGCACATAGAAATAACGTAGATGTGATTTTACTAGAAGTCTAGAAGGGCCATAAACTTATGAGCCGACTGATTGACTAACTCACTGATTGAAAAGTTGATCCATGGCCGGTGATAAGTGAGAACTGAAAATTTTCTTGTCATGGAAAGAATGCGAGTACCGCATGCTACTTATTTTCACGAGTACGGCATGCTACTTCATGCCGAATTTTTTTTCGATCCACAAATTCAATTCTTTGGTCTTAACTCTCTTGTAGTACAATCCAACTGTCATGTTAACGGAAGAAACTGTTGGCTTTTCTGAACTTCCATAAAATTCCCACGGAGGCTTCAGAGAAGAAATAACCCAGAAGAGTGGACGTAACACGGTCATGTAGAGTTGGACACTCTGGCACTGTTAATTACTGCTTTAGAGGGACACTTGTTTGTCGGAAAAACTTGCTCCTCCAATTAGTGCACGGTGAAGTATAGGGTCTAGGCTTTGTTCCCTACTAGCAAAGCCCACACAGCGGCACGCCGCGCCCATCGATACCGTGTCTCCATACGGATTGTGTTTAGTGTTTACAATAAGTGTTACTAATTTAAGATAGGAGAACCCTATATGCCTAAAAATATGGATGAAGGAAGATAACCTGGAAAGAGACATGTGTATTGCCATCATGCATGCTGCATGTGGATAAACTGGGGAATGCATGTTTGTACATCTCTGATGAGGCTCATTTATTCTTGCTGTATGTGGCGCACACCTTTGTATTCTGGATCGGTCACTACATGCATGCATTTTACAGGCTGGCTCACTAAAATCATTAGATTGCGTACTATATAACACACCACCCATCATCTATAGTCGTAAGATAACTTTTTTGTAGACTACATTTCTTGTCTCGGAAGCTGGACATCCATGATCATCCTCAATCAGGAACTTGAGACCACTACGCGAAATAACGCGTGATACTGCAACATACAGTTGCCCGTGTGAAAATACAGGCTCTCGTAAATACACGCACATCTTAGATAATGTTTGTCCCTGGCTCTTATTGATTGTCATTGCATAACACATCCTTATTGGAAATTGACACCGTCGTAGTGTGAATGGCCACTTAGACCCCGCTGAATTCAGAACTATACATGGAACGCACACGCGCTGCCCTTTATTAGAACCAGTGATGATTTCTCCCTCTAAAACCCTGTCACCCAATCGGGTAATAATCAAACGTGTTCCATTGCATAAACCAAATGATTGATTAATATTTCTGAGCGGCATAACAGGAACACATGTTGGGGAACGTAGCAGAATTTTAAATTTTTTTACGCATCACCAAGATCAATCTATGGAGTCATCTAGCAACGAGGGAGAAAGGAGTGCATCTACATACCCTTGTAGATCGCGCGCGGAAGAGTTCAAGAGAACGGGGTTGATGGAGTGGTACTCGTCATGATCCAAATCACCGATGACCTAGCGCCGAACGGACGGCACCTCCGCGTTCAACACACGTACGGTTGGGAAGACGTCTCCTCCAACTTGATCCAGCAAGGGGGAAGGAGAGGTTGATGAAGATCCAGTAGCACGACGGCGTGGTGGTGGAAGCAACGGTGATCTCGGCAGGGCTTCGCCAAGCACAGGGAGAGGGAGGAGTGTCACGGGAGGGAGAGGGAGAGGCCAGGGGCTAGGGTGCTGCCGCCCTCCCTCCCCCCCACTATATATAGGGTCCCTAGGGGGGGGGGCGCCGGACCTAGGAGATCCAATCTCCAAGGGGGGGCGGCGGCCAAGGGGTGGGCTTGCCCCCCAAGCCAAGTGGGGCGCCCCCCACCCCTAGGGTTTCCAACCCTAGGCGCAGGGGGAGGCCCAAGGGGGGCGCACCAGCCAACTAGGGGCTGGTTCCCCTCCCACTTCAGCCCATGGGGCCCTCCGGGATAGGTGGCCCTACCCGGTGGACCCCCGGAACCCTTCCGGTGGTCCCGGTACAATACCGAGTACCCCCGAAACTTTCCCGATGGCCGAAACTTGACTTCCTATATATAAATCTTCACCTCCAGACCATTCCGGAACTCCTCGTGACGTCCAGAATCTCATCCGGGACTCCGAACAACTTTCGGGTTACCGTATACTAATATCTAGACAACCCTAGCATCACCGAACCTTACGTGTGTAGACCCTACGGGTTCGGGAGACACACAGACATGACCGAGACGACTCTCCGGTCAATAACCAACAGCAGGATCTGGATACCCATGTTGGCTCCCACATGCTCCTCGATGATCTCATCGGATGAACCACGATGTCGAGGATTCAATCAATTCGTATACAATTCCCTTTGTCAATCGGTACGTTACTTGCCCGAGACTCGATCGTCGATATCCCAATACCTTGTTCAATCTCGTTACCGGCAAGTCACTTTACTCATACTGTAATGCATGATCCCGTGATCAACCACTTGGTCACATTGAGCTCATTATGATGATGCATTACCGAGTGGGCCCAGAGATACCTCACCGTCATACGGAGTGACAAATCCCAGTCTCGATTCGTGCCAACCCAACAGACACTTTCGGAGATACCTGTAATGTACCTTCATAGTCACCCAGTTACGTTGTGACGTTTGGCACACCCAAGGTACTCCTATGGTATCCGGGAGTTGCACAATCTCATGGTCTAAGGAAATGATACTTGACATTCGGAAAAGCTATAGCAAACGAACTACACGATCTTTGAGCTATGCTTAGGATTGGGTCTTGTCCATCACATCATTCTCCTAATGATGTGATCCCGTTATCAATGACATCCAATGTCCATAGTCAGGAAACCATGACTATCTTTTGATCAACGAGCTAGTCAACTAGAGGCTCACTAGGGACGTATTGTGGTCTATGTATTCACACATGTATTACGATTTCCGGATAACACAATTATAGCATGAACAATAGACAATTATCATGAACAAAGAAATATAATAATAACCATTTTATTATTTCCTCTAGGGCATATTTCCAACAGTCTCCCACTTGCACTAGAGTCAATAGTCTAGTTACATTGTGATGAATCGAACACCCATGCAGTTCTGGTGTTGATCATGTTTTGCTCTAGGGAGAGGTTTAGTCAACGGATCTGCCACATTCAGGTCCGTATGTACTTTACAAATATCTATGTATCCATTTTGAACACTTTCACGAATGGAGTTGAAGCGGTGCTTGATATGCCTGGTATTCCTGTGAAACCTGGGCTTCTTGGCAAGGGCAATAGCTCCAGTGTTGTCACAGAAGAGAGTCATCGGGCCCGACGCATTGGGTATGACTCCTAGGTCAGTAATGAACTCCTTCATCCAGATTGCCTCTTGTGCTGCCTCCGAGGCTGCCATGTACTCTGCTTCACATGTAGATCCCGCCATAATGCTTTGCTTGCAACTGCATCAACTTACTGCCCCACCATTCAAAATATACACGTATCCGGTTTGTGACTTAGAGTCATCCAGATCTGTGTCGAAGCTAGCATCGACGTAACCCTTTACGACGAGCTCTTCGTCACCTCCATAAATGAGAAACATATCCTTAGTCCTCTTCAGGTACTTCAGGATATTCTTGATAGCTGTCCAGTGTTCCATGCCGGGATTACTTTGGTACCTTCCTACCAAACTTACGGCAAGGTTTACATCAGGTTTGGTACACAGCATAGCATACATGATAGACCCTATGGACGAGGCATAGGGAACGACACTCATCTTTTCTCTATCTTCTACCGTGGTCGGGCATTGAGCCGTGCTCAATCTCGTACCTTGCAATACAGGCAAGAACCCCTTCTTTGACTGATCCATTTTGAACTTCTTCAATATCTTGTCAAGGTACGTACTCTATGAACGACCAATGAGGCGTCTCGATCTATCTCTATAGATCTTGATGCCTAATATATAAGCAGCTTCTCCAAGATCCTTCATTGAAAAACACTTGTTTAAGTAGGCCTTTATGCTTTCCAAGAATTCCGTATCATTTCCCATCAACAGTATGTCATCCACATACAATATGAGAAATGCTACAGAGCTCCCACTCACTTTCTTGTAAATGCAGACTTCTCCATAAGTCTGCGTGAACCCAAACGCTTTGATCATCTCATCAAAACGAATGTTCCAACTCCAAGATGCTTGTACCAGCCCATAAATCGAGCGTTGGAGCTTGCACACCTTGTCAGCATTCTTAGGATCGACAAAGCCTTCCGGCTGCATCATATACAATTCTTCCTTAACGAAACCATTAAAGAATGCCGTTTTGACGTCCATTTGCCATATGTCATTATCATAGAATGCGACAATTGCTAACATGATTCGGACGGACTTCAGCTTCGCTACGGGTGAGAAAGTCTCATCGTAGTCAACCCCTTGAACTTGTCGATAACCCTTAGCGACAAGCCGAGCTTTATAGATGGTTACGTTACCATCACCATCCGCGTTTGTCTTCTTCTTAAAGATCCATTTATTTTCTATGGCTCGCTGATCAACGGGCAAGTCAGTCAAAGTCCATACTTCGTTTTCATACATGGATTCTATCTCAGATTTCATGGCTTCCAGCCATTTGTCGGAATCTGGGCCCGCCATCGCTTCTTCATAGTTCGAAGGTTCACCGTTGTCTAACAACATGATTTCCAAGACAGGGTTGCCGTACCACTCTGGTGCGGAACGTGTTCTTGTGGACCTACGAAGTTCAGTAGCAACTTGATCTAAAGTTTCATGATCATCATCATTAACTTCCTCTCTAGTCGGTGCAGGCACCTCAAGAACAGTTTCCTGAGCTGCGCCACTCTCCGGATCAAGAGATAATACTTCATCAAGTTCTACTTTCCTCCCACTTATTTCTTTCGAGAGAAACTCTTTCTCTAGAAAGGATCCATTCTTGGCAACAAAGATCTTGCCTTCGGATCTGAGGTAGAAGGTATACCCAATAGTTTCTTTAGGGTATCCTATGAAGACGCATTTTTCCGATTTGGGTTCGAGCTTTTCAGGTTGAAGTTTCTTGACATAAG
This sequence comes from Triticum dicoccoides, assembly GCF_002162155.2. Taxonomy (NCBI): domain Eukaryota; kingdom Viridiplantae; phylum Streptophyta; class Magnoliopsida; order Poales; family Poaceae; genus Triticum; species Triticum dicoccoides. The sequence continues at coordinate 718,598,572 of NC_041384.1, forward strand.
CATCGCATCCCCAAACTTTTAGAAACGACAGCTTAGGTTTCTTTCCAAACCATAATTCATACGGTGTCGTCTCAACGGATTTCGATGGAGCCCTATTTAAACTGAATGCGGCAGTCTCTAAAGCATAGCCCCAAGATGACAGCGATAAATCGGTAAGAGACATCATAGATCGCACCATATCCAATAGAGTGCGATTACGACGTTCAGACACACCATTACGCTGAGGTGTTCCAGGCGGCGTGAGTTGTGAAACTATTCCATATTTCCTTAAGTGTGTGCCAAATTCGTGACTCAAGTATTCTCCCCCACGATCTGATCACAAGAACTTGATTTTCTTGTCACGTTGATTCTCAACCTCCACTCTGAAATTCCTTGAACTTTTCAAAGGTCTCAGACTTGTGTTTCATTAAGTAGACATACCCATATCTACTCAAGTCGTCAGTGAGGGTGAGAACATAACGATAGCCACCGCGGGCCTCAACACTCATTGGACCGCACACATTAGTATTTATGATTTCCAATAAGTTGGTTGCTCGCTCCATTGTTCCTGAGAACGGAGTCTTGGTCATTTTACCCATGAGGCATGGTTCGCACGTGTCAAATGATTCGTAATCAAGAGACTCCAAAAGTCCATCTGCATGGAGCTTCTTCATGCGTTTGACACCTATGTGACCAAGGTGGCAGTGCCACAAGTATGTGGGACTATCATTATCAACCTTACATCTTTTGGTATTCACACTATGAATATGTGTAACATTACGCTCGAGATTCATTAAGAATAAACCATTCACCAGCGGAGCATGACCATAAAACATATCTCTCATATAAATAGAACAACCATTATTCTCGGATTTAAATGAGTAGCCATCTCGAATTAAATGAGATCCTGATACAATGTTCATGCTCAAAGCTGGCACTAAATAATAATTATTGAGGTTTAAAACTAATCCCGTAGGTAAATGTAGAGGTAGCGTGCCGACGGCGATCACATCGACCTTGGAACCATTCACGACGCGCATCCTCACCTCGTCCTTCGCCAGTCTCCACTTATTCCGCAGCTCCTGCTTTGAGTTACAAATGTGAGCAACCGCACGGGTATCAAATACCCAGGAGCTACTACGAGTACTGGTAAGGTACACATCAATTACATGTATATCACATATACCTTTAGTGTTGCCGGCCTTCTTGTCCGCTAAGTATTTGGGGCAGTTCCGCTTCCAGTGACCACTTCCCTTGCAATAAAAACACTCAGTCTCGGGCTTGGGTCCATTCTTTGGCTTCTTCCCGGCAGCTTGCTTACCGGGTGCGGCAACTCCCTTGCCGTCCTTCTTGAAGTTCTTCTTACCCTTTCCTTTCTTGAACTTAGTGGTTTTTATTCACCATCAACACTTGATGTTCCCTTTTGATTTCCACCTCTGCTGATTTCAGCATTGAATATACCTCAGGAATGGTCTTTTCCACCCCCTGCATATAGAAGTTCATCACAAAGTTCTTGTAGCTCGGTGGAAGCGACTGAAGGATTCTGTCAATGACCGTGTCATCTGGGAGATTAACTCCCAGCTGAGTCAAGCGGTTATGCAACCCAGACATTTTGAGTATTTGCTCACTGACAGAACTATTTTCCTCCATCTTACAGTTGAAGAACTTGTCGGAGACTTCATATCTCTCGACCCGGGCATGAGCTTGGAAAACCATTTTTAGCTCTTCGAACATCTCATATGCTCCGTGTCTCTCAAAACGCTTTTGGAGCCCCGGTTCTAAGCTGTAAAGCATGCCGCACTGAACGAGGGAGTAATCATCAGCACGTGACTGCCAAGCGTTCATAACGTCTTGGTTCTCTGGGATGGGTGCATCACCTAGCGGTGCTTCTAGGACATAATCTTTCTGGCACCTATGAGGATGATCCTCAGGTTCCGGAACCTGTCCGTATAGTTGCTGCCATCATCTTTCAGCTTGGTTTTCTCTAGGAACGCATTGAAGTTGAGGGCAACATTAGCGTGGGCCATTTGATCTACAAGACATAGTGTAAAGATTTTAGAATAAGTTCATGATAATTAAGTTCATCTAATCAAATTATTCAATGAACTCCCACTTAGATAGACATCCCTCTAGTCATCTAAGTGAAACATGATCTGAGTCAACTAGGCCGTGTCCGGTCATCACATGAGACGGACTAGTCAACATCGGTGAACATCTTCATGTTGATCATATCTTCTATACGACTCATGCTCGACCTTTCGGTCTTCTGTGTTCCGAGGCCATGTCTGTACATGCTAGGATCGTCAAGTCAACCTAAGAGTATTGCGTGTGTAAATCTGGCTTACACCCGTTGTATTCGAACGTTAGAATCTATCACACCCGATCATCACGTGGTGCTTTGAAACAACGAACCTTCGCAACGGTGCACAGTTAGGGGGAACACTTTCTTGAAATTATTATGAGGGATCATCTTATTTAAGCTACCGTCGTTCTAAGCAAATAAGATGTAAAACATGATAAACATCACATGCAATCAAATAGTGACATGATATGGCCAATATTATTTTCTCCTTTTGATCTCCATCTTCGGGGCTCCATGATCATCGTTGTCACCGGCATGACACCATGATCTCCATCATCGTGTCTTCTTGAAGTTGTCTCGTCATCTATTACTTCTACTACTATGGCTAACGCTTTAGCAATAAAGTAAAGTGATTACATGACGTTTATGTTGACATGCATGTCATAAATAAATAAAGACAACTCCTATGGCTCCTGCCGGTTGTCATACTCATCGACATGCAAGTCGTGATTCCTATTACAAGAACATGATCAATCTCATACATCACATATATCATTCATCACATCCTTTTGGCCATATCACATCACACGGCACATGCTGCAAAAACAAGTTAGACGTCCTCTAATTGTTGTTGCAAGTTTTTACGTGGCTGCTATAGGTTTCTAGCAAGAACGTTTCTTACCTACGCCAAAACCACAACGTGATATGCCAATTTCTATTTACCCTTCATAAGGACCCTTTTCATCAAATCCGATCCGACTAAAGTGGGAGAGACAGACACCCGCCAGCCACCTTATGCAACTAGTGCATGTCAATCGGTGGAACTAGTCTCACGTAAGCGTACGTGTAAGGTCGGTCAGGGCCGCTTCATCCCACGATGCCGCCGAATCATGATAAGACTAGTAACGGCAAGCAAATTGACAATATCGATGCCCACAACTGCTTTGTGTTCTACTCGTGCATAGAAACTACGCATAGACCTAGCTCATGATGCCACTGTTGGGGAACGTAGCAGAATTTTAAAATTTTCTACGCATCACCAAGATCAATCTATGGAGTCATCTAGCAACGAGAGAGAAAGGAGTGCATCTACATACCCTTGTAGATCGCGCATGGAAGCGTTCAAGAGAACGGGGTTGATGGAGTGGTACTCGTCGTGATCCAAATCACCGATGACCTAGCGCCGAACGGACGGCACCTCCGCGTTCAACACACGTATGGTTGGGAAGACGTCTCCTCCAACTTGATCCAGCAAGGGGGAAGGAGAGGTTGATGAAGATCCAGCAGCATGACGGCGTGGTGGTGGAAGCAATGGTGATCTCGGTAGGGCTTCGCCAAGCACAGGGAGAGGGAGGAGTGTCACGGGAGGGAGAGTGAGAGGCCAGGGGCTAGGGTGCGGCTGCCCTCCCCCCACTATATATAGGGTCCCTAGGGGGGGCGCCGGCCCTAGGAGATCCAATCTCCAAGGGGGGCGGCGGCCAAGGCGTGGGCTTGCCCCCCAAGCCAAGTGGGGCGCCCCCCACCCCTAGGGTTTCCAACCCTAGGCGCAGGGGGAGGCCAAAGGGGGGCGCACCAGCCCACTAGGGGCTGGTTCCCCTCCCACTTCAGCCCATGGGGCCCTCAGGGATAGGTGGCCCCACCCGGTGGACCCCGGGACCCTTTGGGTGGTCCCGCTACAATACCGAGTACCCCCGAAACTTTCCCGATGGCCGAAACTTGACTTCCTATATATAAATCTTCACCGCCGGACCATTATGGAACTCCTCGTGATGTCCGGGATCTCATCTGGGACTCCAAACAACTTTCGGGTTACCGTATACTAATATCTCAACAACCCTAGCGTCACCGAACCTTAAGTGTGTAGACCCTACGGGTTCGGGAGACACGCAGACATGACCGAGACGACTCTCCGGTCAATAACCAACAGCGGGATCTGGATACCCATGTTGGCTCCCACATGCTCCTCGATGATCTCATCGGATGAACCACGATGTCGAGGATTCAATCAATCCGTATACAATTCCCTTTGTCAATCGGTACGTTACTTGCCCGAGACTCGATCGTTGTATCCCAATACCTCGTTCAATCTCGTTACTGGCAAGTCACTTTACTCGTACCATAATGCATGATCCCGTGATCAACCACTTGGTCACATTGAGCTCATTATGATGATGCATTACCGAGTGGGCCTAGAGATACCTCTCCGTCATACGGAGTGACAAATCCCAGTCTCGATTCGTGCCAACCCAACATACACTTTCGGAGATACCTTTAGTGTACCTTTATAGTCACCCAGTTACCTTGTGACGTTTGGCACACCCAAAGCACTCCTACGGTATCCAGGAGTTGCACAATCTCATGGTCTAAGGAAATGATACTTGACATTCGGAAAAGCTATAGCAAACGAACTACACGATCTTTGAGCTATGCTTAGGATTGGGTCTTGTCCATCACATCATTCTTCTAATGATGTGATCCCGTTATCAATGACATCCAATGTCCATAGTCAGGAAACCATGACTATCTTTTGATCAACGAGCTAGTCAACTAGAGGCTCACTAGGGACGTGTTGTGGTCTATGTATTCACACATGTATTACGATTTCCGGATAACACAATTATATCATGAACAATAGACAATTATCATGAACAAAGAAATATAATAATAACCATTTTATTATTGCCTCTAGGGCATATTTCCAACAACACCAACCTTAAGTGAAATCTTATGATGGGAAAAATTATTTATAGTGATGGAATTCAATAACCCGGGAGGGTAAAACAGTTCCACTTCACCAACAGAGTCTGTAGTTTTTGATATGGAATCATAACTTAAACAATCGGTAGGAAGACCAGGTACACGCTTGAAGACAACATCATTTAATTTATCTACAACTGAATTTGTTGGACAAACAATAGCTCGGCAGGACAGATAGTCACCGTCATTGTATTTTAAATAGAACCCATCGTATACATCATCAATAGCAGCTTCCATGTTATCTATAGTAGTAAAAAGTAACATATCTTCAGGGATGGAAACCCAAGACGGTGAACACTCTTCACCCTTACAGTGCATCGTAATGGAACCATTACCAATACTTTGCATCCAACCAGAAAACTCTGCTAGCTCTGCACGTGCCTGGCAAGACAACGCTGGATTAAAAAGTCGCATGTTTGTATGAAGCTTAAGGACCCTAATGTGTTGCCAAAGCGGAGAAGAGATCAATGCCGCATTAATAACGTCCTCTTTCGTGCCGCCCTCCACAACTGGTAGAATTTGCCTAAAATCGCCACCCAATAGCATCACTTTCCCTCCAAATGGCAATAGTCCATTATTCTCATCATGGATAGATAAAACATCTCTCAATGTCCTATCCAAAGCTTCAAAACATAAGCGGTCAGTCATTGGAGCCTCGTCCCATAAAATAAGAGATGCCCGCTGACATAAACCAGCAAGCATAGAACTTCTAGATATGCCACACTGAGAACGCTCATTGACATCCAACGGAATTTTAAATCTCGAATGACCAGTTCGACCCCCGGGTAACAACAAAGATGCAGCACCTGATGAAGCCACAACGAGCGCAACACGACGCTGAGACCTAAGAGTAGCAACGATAGAATTCCATAAAAATGTTTTGCCAGACCCTCCACAGCCAGAAACAAAGTAGACACCACCTTTGGCCACATAAACAGCTGATACTATTTCATGGTGTATACTTCTGCGTTCATCATTTAACTTGCAATATAGTGTCTCAGCCTCAACAGTCAACTTGGCAGCATCGTAACTCAATTCCTCAGCAACTAATCTGTTGAAGCATTCGTCATCAGCTGGAATTGTACGTGAGGTCAAATTAAAAGATGCAAGACCTGACACATTTTTTGTGAACATGGAGGATAGTTCACACATGAGGCGATCTTGGAGATAATCCGGTGGCACATCATACCTAGGATTACCAAGTGCAGCTGAAAGCCTATACGATATATCCTCGGACATACTTGGCCAGAATCGCTCAAATAGAGCGCGACCATTGCCAACCTCACAGTGTAGAAGAATAGTCATGAAGAGGTGTGGCAGCTGAAACGGACTTGCCCACACGATAGCTTCATCAAATAGTTTAAACCACTCGTTGTCATCTCCTACTAAACCCCTTGATTGACATGCCTCCTTAAAAGTATCATAAAGTCGACCATTATGCCTTCTTAAATCCTCAAAGCATGTTGCACCGGGCACAATCATATGCAACATTCGAAGGAAAAACAATTCACCAGTTCCTGGATGCACATGATAAATGCGTCCAATCTTGCTACCAAGCTTTGTTTTATGCTTCCTCTTTGTCCACATCTTATCACTTTTATTCCAAACCCATTCACTTGGAAAATCAAGATATGTCAATGATTCGGCTGATCTATATTTTTGATTTGTAGCAAACCACTCCGTCAGCATAGTCTTCAAAGCCGATGGCTTATTTAGCACATTTCCCAATTCGTCTCTTTCAGAAAATATGACTCGATTCATATTAGGAAGACGTACAATTAATCTCTCGACTGAAGGTTCGCGACCATGGATACTATATGCAAACATCCTCCAAAAAGCTTTACATGCAGAAAGATACCTACAAAGTACAAAATAATTAATAGAATGGAGAAGTACATCTACCATAAGCACATGCATCCAAAAAAACAAATTAATCACCTAGAAATACGTACCTGCATCTAACATAATCAACGATCTCATTTTTGCCAGTAGGAAAGGGAACCGTGAAAATACCCCTTGGCCTATCGTCAACATCAACACGCATTCGAACAACGTCATGGCCCTTTATGAGATATTTAAATAAATACTTCAACAAATTGGTCTTGTTACACCATTCCACATTTATATGGGCATCAAATTTCTTCAATAATCTCATATTATATGGAACAACCCATTGGTTTCCCAAACGAAGAGAATCTTTTTGCCTAAGCACATAACGTCCATTGTCACGCCTTCGATAGACAGGAAATCCGACATGGTCAACCATTGTCTCATCACTAAATGCCTTGGGAAAACGCTTGGAACAACAATTGTTCTTCATGCAAGCACATTTAGTATTGTACATTCCGCATGGTCCATGTACCATAAACTCATCCACAAGAGCATAACCCAAAGGATCAACCAAACACTACTAGGAAAATCCTTATAGATAGATAGACATTTAGTAGTAGCGTGGGTTATTTGACCCGCGCTATTGCTACTTAGTAGTAGCGCGAGAAAAAAAAACGCACTACTGGTGTGGCATAGTAGTAGCGCGGGCACAAAAAACCTGCGCTGCTACTAAATGATTTTCACTCTGGCTCCTCAACAGACAATAGTCATAGCATGTGGTATAAAACCTGCGCTACTACTAGATGAATAGTTGTAGCGCAGGTGGGACACACCGCGCTATTGCTATGCCACCAACCATCCACTCCACTCCCACGCCACCCACCCGGAGCCAGATCTAGATCGAGACCCCCTCCACCGGCGGCCTCCCGTCCCCCCTTCCTCAACCTCATCCCCTCTGTCAGAGCAACTATTCCACTCTTTGAGATCTCAGATCCCCTTCCCCCTCCTCCTCCGGCAATGCCTGCATGGGCGGCCACCCCCGTGCTGCCGCTGCTAATCCTCCTCCTGCTGCTGCTGCTCGTGCAGGGGAGGGGAGGCCACGGCGCCATCACCATCGCCACCCTGGACATGGACGTAGACATGGGGGTGGAGGCGGCGTAGATGGGCGCGGAACCGGTGGTGCACGGGCGGCTGCTGTGGGCGACCGGCGGCGGGCGGAGGTACATCAGCTACGACGCGCTGCGGGGGGACGCCATGCTGTGCTCTCGGCCAGGGGTGCCCTACTACCAGGGGCGGAGCCAACGTTGTACCGTTGGGTTCAGATGAACCCAGCGAAATTTGCCAGCTACGTGCATGTTATGCACGACATACTAGGCTGACCCCAATAAAAAATTAAGCTTGACCCTATCAAACTGCTAACGCCACATGAATAGACAAGTAAAAAGGCCCAAAAGCCCACTGTCAGGCATGTTTGTTACTAGATCAATACCTGTATGTACGATGAAAGATCCTAAAAAAACTGTATGTACGATGAACACACAAATGGCAGCCGCACACCTCATCGATTTCCCAACTCTCCTCGCCTCTCTCTCTCCCGTCTCGCCCAGGTTTCTGTTAGCCCTAGCCCGTTGCTTCGTCCTCACCTCCTCAGACGCCGACGCCGACGCCTGACGGAATTGATAGCGACAAGCACGGAAGCGCTCAACTGCAGCTTAATTCGAGCCTTGAAGGCAGTCAGATTACCTCTTTCCTCTTTACGTTCTACCCAATCTAAATCTAATAGCCTAGTACAGAAAACTTTTTCCCTAATTTTCTAATTCTTATTTTCGTGTACTTTGTCTGATGTAGGCTATGGAAAGATATTTTTCAAAGAATAGAAGTCGATCACCTGATCCAGAATTCCAGATAATGATGTGGGGACATCAAGGTCACCCGTTAGATGTAAGAAAAGTGCATCAAATGTTGCTGTCAGTAGTCTCCCGAAGCCTTCTATCAAGAAAGAGATTAATTCATATGAATTGCCCTAAGGTCCGGCTGATCAGAGGTTAATGGCGTAGACAAATAAACATGTTACTTTTCCTTTGGTCTATCATCTTCTAAAGCTGCTATTGATATTACCAGTTGCCACATCATCCGTGGAGATGCTTTTCGGCTATGAGTATTGTCAAGAAAAAGTTGCGCAACAAAATTGGTGATCAGTTCACGAGTGATTGTCTAATTTGCTATGTGGAGAAAGTGATGTTTTCTCCCATTAGTAATGATGATGTGTTTGATCGTTTTAAGGCCATGAAAAATAGAAAAGGGACGCTCTGAAATGTAAGTGACTTTACATGATTCTTTCACATGATGTCACTTTTATTTTAAACTTGCCAGACTAACTTATTAGTTTCTTCAATGTTTTCAGAAAGATGAGAAGCTGGATCTGAAATATGAATTTTATTTGGCTACTCTATTTATAATATGTACAAGCGATTTTATAATTTCAACCGATTGGTAATTTATGCGCTCTTCAATTTTAAAGTAACAAATATGTGTGATAAGTCGTATCATTTTCCTATTCATTGTGCTTTCTTTGACTGATATAATCTCGTTGCGATATGTCACAAAGTAGGACTTGGTTCATACGGAATTTTGACAGCTAGTTAGTGAATGACCCCATTGGCGAAAATTCCTGGCTCCGCCCCTGCCTACTACAACTGCCGCATCAGCACAATTTTTTTGTCCTTTGTATAGGATTGGTGCTCTTGGGTTTGTGTTTCACACAATTGTGTCGGTCTTTGGCCTATTGTAATTTACAAAGATGTTTGCTGTCTGCTGACGCATAGGTTCATTTTCTTGATGCCTGAAAATACACTAATTTTGTCTGGCACACATCATGCTGGAAATTCACTAGTTTCGTTTTGATGAACATTCAACAATCTGGTCTCCTAATTCATGAGCAACCATTTTCAGGTTGTAAACAGAATCCAGAAATTACGGAAGACTGCTCAGCTTGAACCTACAGACTTAATTGATGTTTACTACGAGGCTGTAGACAACAGCAGCAATACACTTTAAGAAATTTTGCAGTCACAGGTCTGTCGAATTGTTTCAGATAAAGGTTCCTGTTTCAGAGTCTGGATTTTTTTTAAGAAAGCTATTATTATTGTGTGCAGGATCAGTATATTAGGGACGTGCTTGGTAATTCACTAGTTCCAAAGGCAGCGGCAACATCAGATATGGTGAGCTTGGATTTTCAACCTTTAAAACCTATATCAGTCATCATCAAATCAATTTAAATTGCACATCCTAGTAAACCACTTTAAATCGTTAATACAATTTTTTGTTGAAGTATCTCAATAGTTTAATGTACATTGAAGGTATATACTTTCTTCTTTGGCAACTCTGGTAATTGGCCTAATTAAATATTTCACATCATAATAAACACCAAAGTTGGCCAGAGGTTGTATTGTTGGCCAACCTGAGAGCATAAGCAGCTGGGCAGCATTTGTGTTGTTACGTTTTGATCCTATCATGTAGTCTCGCCATCTTGGTGTTCGTGTATGTACTACCTATAACTCCTATATGTAACTAAGATTTGATTCCAACTCCCAAGATATTATTACACGGAGGAACCTGGATTGTAGGGAGTGTTAGAGCATCTCCAGCCGTTCGGCCCCCCAGGGCGCTAAAAAAGAACGGTCTGGGGGCGAACCGGCGCTAGTTCGGCCCCTGGGGGCAACCTAGCTCCCAGTCACGCCCCCAGGTGCCGCCCCCAGGACGCGAAAAATTCAAACTTGATCGTTCCCGCTCACAAAAGACGCCACAAGTCGGGCGATCGCAAGCCACAGTTCGGCGTACAAAAAAATAGAGCGGCAGAAGTTCGCTTGTGCAACGCATCACTCGGCGGGCTCTGCCCCAGGCGTCGGCGGAGTTGGCGTGCGCGGGCTTGGCGGTGTTGGAGCTGCTTCTGCGCTGGGCGCTGTCGGTGCGGCTTCGGTGGTGCTGGGCGTCGTGGATGTTGGGGATCGTAGCAGAAATTAAAAAATTTCTACGCATCACCAAGATCAATCTATGGAGTATCCTAGCAACGAGGGGAATAGGAGTGCATCTACATACCCTTGTAGATCGCGAGCGGAAGCGTTCAAGTGAACGGGGATGATGGAGTCGTACTCGCCGTGATCCAAATCACCGATAACCAAGTGCCGAACGGACAGCACCTCCGCGTTCAACACACGTACGGTTGGGAAGACGTCTCCTCCTTCTTGATCCAGCAAGGGGAAAGGAGAGGTTGATGAAGATCCAGCAGCACGACGGCGTGGTGGTGGATGCAGCAGGATCCCGGCAGGGCTTCGCCAAGCACAAGCCGGGAGGAGAGGTGTTACGGAGGGAGAGGGAGGCGCCAAGAGCAAGGTGCGGCTGCCGTCCCTCCCTTCCACTATATATAGGGGCTAGGGGGGCGCATGCCCCCTTGGAGATCCCATCTAAAGGGGGGGGGCCCTGGGGACAATGGCTCCCTTAGGGTTTCCAACCAGGGGGGCGCATGCCCCCTCGGGGGGCAACGACCCCCTAGGGTTTCCAACCCTAGGCGCCTTGGGCCCTTGGGTGGGGCGCACCAGCCCATCAGGGGCTGGTTCCCACGCCACTTCAGCCCATGGGGCCCTCCAGGATAGGTGGCCCCATCCGGTGGACCCCCGGGACCCTTCCGGTGGTCCCGGTACAATACCGGTAACCCCCGAAACCTTCCCGCTGGCCGAAATTGGACTTCCTATATATAAATCTTTACCTCCGGACCATTCCGGAACTCCTCGTGACGTCCGGGATCTCATCCGGGACTCCGAACAACTTTTGGGTTACTGCATACTAATATCTCTACAACCCTAGCGTCACCGAACCTTAAGTGTGTAGACCCTACGGGTTCGGGAGACACGCAAACATGACCGAGACGCCTCTCCGGTCAATAACCAACAGCGGGATCTGGATACCCATGTTGGCTCCCACATGCTCCTCGATGATCTCATCGGATGAACCACGATGTTGAGGACTTAATCAATCTCGTATTCAATTCCCTTTGTCAATCGGTACGTTACTTGCCCGAGACTCGATCGTCGGTATCCCAATACCTTGTTCAATCTCGTTACCGGCAAGTCACTTTACTCGTACCGTAATGCATGATCTCGCGATCAACCACTTGATCACATTGAGCTCATTATGATGATGCATTACTGAGTGGGCCCAGAGATACCTCTCCGTCATACGGAGTGACAAATCCCAGTCTCGATTCGTGCCAACCCAACAGACACTTTCGGAGATACCTGTAATGTACCTTCATAGTCACCCAGTTACGTTGTGACGTTTGGCACACCCAAGGTACTCCTATGGTATCCGGGAGTTGCACAATCTCATGGTCTAAGGAAATGATACTTGACATTCAGAAAAGCTACAGCAAACGAACTACACGATCTTTGAGCTAAGCTTAGGATTGGGTCTTGTCCATCACATCATTCTCCTAATGATGTGATCCCGTTATCAATGGCATGTAATGTCCATAGTCAGGAAACCATGACTATCCTTTGATCAACGAGCTAGTCAACTAGAGGCTCACTAGGGACGTGTTGTGGTCTATGTATTCACACATGTATTACGATTTCCGGATAACACAACTATAGCATGAACAATAGACAATTATCATGAACAAAGAAATATAATAATAACCATTTTATTATTGCCTCTAGGGCATATTTCCAACAGTCTCCGACTTGCACTAGAGTCAATATTCTAGTTACATTGTGATGAATCGAACACCCATGCAGTTCTGGTGTTGATCATGTTTTTCTCTAGGGAGAGGTTTAGTCAACGGATCTGCTACATTCAGGTCCGTATGTACTTTACAAATTTCTATGTCTCCATTTTGAACACTTTCATGAATGGAGTTGAAGCGACGCTTGATATGCCTGGTCTTCCTGTGAAACCTGGGCTCCTTGGCAAGGGCAATAGCTCTAGTGTTGTTACAGAAGAGAGTGATCGGGCCCGACGCATTGGGTATGACTCCTAGGTCGGTAATGAACTCCTTCACCCAGACTGCTTCTTGTGCTGCCTCCGAGGCTGCCATGTACTCCGCTTCACATGTAGATCCCGCCACAACGCTTTGCTTGCAACTGCACCAGCTTACTGCCCCACCATTCAAAATATACACGTATCCGGTTTGTGACTTAGAGTCATCCAGATCTGTGTCAAAGCTAGCATCGACGTAACCCTTTATGACGAGCTCTTCATCACCTCCATAAACGAGAAACATATCCTTAGTCCTCTTCAGGTACTTCAGGATATTCTTGACCGCTGTCTAGTGTTCCATGTCGGGATTACTTTGGTACCTTCCTACCAGACTTACGGCAAGGTTTACATCAGGTCTGGTACACAGCATGGCATACATAATAGACCCTATGGCTGAGGCATAGGGGACGACACTCATCTTTTCTCTATCTTCTGCCGTGGTCTGGCATTGAGCCGTGCTCAATCTCGTACCATGCAATACAGGCAAGAACCCCTTCTTTGACTGATCCATTTTGAACTTCTTCAATATCTTGTGAAGGTACGTACTCTGTGAAAGACCAATGAGGCGTCTCGATCTATCTCTATAGTCTTGATGCCTAATATATAAGCAGCTTCTCCAAGGTTCTTCATTGAAAAACACCTATTCAAGTAGGCCTTTATGCTTTCCAAGAATTCTATATCATTTCCCATCAACAGTATGTCATTCATATACAATATGAGAAATGCTACAGAGCTCCCACTCACTTTCTTGCAAATGCAGGCTTTTCCATAAGTCTGCATAAATCCAAACGCTTTGATCATCTCATCAAAGCGAATGTTCCAACTCCGAGATGCTTGCACCAGCCCATAGATTGAGCGTTGGAGCTTGCACACCTTGTTAGCATTCTTAGGATCGACAAAACCTTCCGGTTGCATCATATACAATTCTTCCTTAAGAAAGCCGTGAAGGAATGCCGTTTTGACGTCCATTTGCCATATCTCATAATCATAGAATGCGGCAATTGCTAACATGATTCGGACTTCAGCTTCGCTACGGGTGAGAAAGTCTCATCGTAGTCAACCCCTTGAACTTGTCGATAACCCTTAGCGACAAGTCGAGCCTTATAGATGGTCACATTACCATCCGCCTCTGTCTTCTTCTTAAAGATCCATTTATTTTCTATGGCTCGCCGATCTTCGGGCAAGTCAGTCAAAGTCCATACTTTGTTTTCATACATGGATCCTATCTCGGATTTCATGGCTTCCAGCCATTTGTCGGAATCCGGGCCCGCCGTCACTTCTTCATAGTTCGAAGGTTCACCGTTGTCTAACAACATGATTTCCAAGATAGGGTTGCCGTACCACTCTGGTGCGGAACGTGTCCTTGTGGACCTACGAAGTTCAGTAGGAGCTTGATCCGAAGTATCTTGATAATCATCATTAAATTTCTCTCTAATCGGTGCAGGCACCACAGGAACATTTTCCTGAGCTGCGCTACTCTCTGCTTCAAGAGGCAGTACTTCATCAAGCTCTACTTTCCTCCCACTTACTTCTTTCGAGAGAATCTCCTTCTCTAGAAAGGATCCATTCTTGGCAATGAAGATCTTGCCTTCGGATCTGAGGTAGAAGGTATACCCAATGGTTTCCTTAGGGTATCCTATGAAGACGCATTTTTCCGAGTTGGGTTCGAGCTTTTCAGGTTGAAGTTTCTTGACATAAGCATCGCATCCCCAAACTTTTAGAAATGACAGCTTAGGTTTCTTCCCAAACCATAATTCATACGGTGTCGTCTCAAAGGATTTCGACGGAGCCCTACTTAAAGTGAATGCATCAGTCTCTAAAGCATAGCCCCAAAATGATAGCGGTAAATCGGTAAGAGACATCATAGATCGCACCATATCTAATAGAGTGCGATTACGACGTTCGGACACACCATTACGCTGAGGTGTTCCAGGCGGCGTTAGTTGTGAAACTATTCCACATTTTCTTAAGTGTGTGCCAAATTCGTGACTCAAGTATTCTCCCCCACGATCTGATCGCAAGAACTTAATTTTCCTGTCACATTGATTCTCAACCTCACTCTGAAATTCCTTGAACTTTTCAAAGGTCTCAGACTTGTGTTTCATTAAGTAGACATACCCATATCTACTCAAGTCATCAGTGAGGGTGAGAACATAACGATCACTCATCGAACCGCACACATCAATATGTATGATTTCCAATAAGTTGGTTGCTCGCTCCATTGTTCCTGAGAACGGAGTCTTGGTCATTTTACCCATGAGGCATGGTTCGCACGTGTCAAATGATTCGTAATCAAGAGACTCTAAAAGTCCATCTGCATGGAGCTTCTTCATGCGTTTGACACCTATGTGACCAAGGAGGCAGTGCCACAAGTATGTGGGACTATCATCATCAACCTTACATCTTTTGGTATTCACACTATGAATATGTGTAGCATTACGCTCAGATTCATTAAGAATAAACCATTCACCATCGGAGCATGACCATAAAACATATCTCTCATATAAATACAACAACCATTATTCTCGGATTTAAATGAGTAGCCATCTCGAATTAAACGAGATCCTGATACAATGTTCATGCTCAAAGCTGGCACTAAATAACAATTATTGAGGTTTAAAACTAATCCCGTAGGTAAATGTAGAGGTAGCGTGCCGACGGCGATCACATCGACCTTGGAACCATTCCCGACGCGCATCGTCACCTCGTCCTTCGCTAGTCTCCGCTTATTCTGCAGCTCCTGCTTTGAGTTACAAATGTGAGCAACCGCACCGGTATCAAATACCCAGGAGCTACTACGAGTACTGGTAAGGTACACATCAATTACATGTATATCACATATACCTTTCGTGATGCCGGCCTTCTTCTTCGCTAAGTATTTGGGGCAGTTCCGCTTCCAGTGACCACTTCCCTTGCAATAAAAACACTCAGTCTCGGGCTTGGAGTCCATTCTTTGGCTTCTTCCTGGCAGCTTGCTTACCGGGCGCGGCAACTCCCTTGCCGTCCTTCTTGAAGTTCTTCTTACCCTTGCCTTTCTTGAACTTAGTGGTTTTATTCACCATCAACACTTGATGTTCCCTTTTGACTTCTACCTCTGCCGATTTCAGCATTGCAAATACTTCAGGAATGGTCTTTTCCATCCCCTGCATATTGAAGTTCATCACAAAGCTCTTGTAGCTTGGTGGAAGCGACTGAAGGATTCTGTCAATGACCGCGTCATCCGGGAGATTAACTCTCAGTTGAGTCAAGCGGTTATGCAACCCAGACATTTTGAGTATGTGCTCGCTGACAGAATTATTTTCCTCTATCTTACGGCTGAAGAACTTGTCGGAGACTTCATATCTCTCGACCCGGGCATGAGCTTGAAAAACCATTTTCAGCTCTTCGAACATCTCATATGCTTCGTGTCTCTCAAAACGCTTTTGGAGCCCCGGTTCTAAGCTGTAAAGCATGCCGCACTGAACGAGGGAGTAATCATCAACACGTGTCTGCCAAGCGTTCATAACGTCTTGGTTCTGTGGGACGGGTGTGTTACCTAGCGGTGCTTCTAGGACATAATCTTTCTTGGCAGCTATGAGGATGATCCTCAGGTTTCGGACCCAGTCCGTATAGTTGCTGCCATCGTCTTTCAGCTTGGTTTTCTCTAGGAACGCGTTGAAGTTGAGGACAACGTGGGCCATTTGATCTACAAGACATATTGTAAAGATTTTAGACTAAGTTCATGATAATTAAGTTCATCTAATCAAATTATTAAATGAACTCCCACTCAGATAGACATCCCTCCAGTCATCTAAGTATAGCATGATCCGAGTTAACTAGACCGTGTCCGATCATCACGTGAGACGGACTAGTCAACATCGGCGAACATCTTCATGTTGATCGTATCTTCTATACGACTCATGCTCGACCTTTCGGTCTTCTGTGTTCCGAGGCCATGTCTGTACATGCTAGGCTCGTCAAGTCAACCTAAGTGTATTGCATGTGTAAATCTGTCTTACACCCGTTGTATTCGAACGTTAGAATCTATCACACCCGATCATCACGTGGTGCTTCGAAACAACGAACCTTCGCAATGGTGCACAGTTAGGGGGAACACTTTCTTGAAATTATTACGAGGGATCATCTTATTTAAGCTACCGTCGTTCTAAGCAAATAAGATGTAAAACATGATAAACATCACATGGAATCAAATAGTGACATGATATGGCCAATATCATTTGCTCCTTTGATCTCCATCTTTGGGGCTCCATGATCATCGTTGTCACCGGCATGACACCATGATCTCCATCATCGTGTCTTCTTGAAGTTGTCTCATCATCTATTACTTCTACTACTATGGCTAACGCTTTAGCAATAAAGTAAAGTAATTATATGACGTTTATGTTGACACACATGTCATAAATAAATAAAGACAACTCCTATGGCTCTTGCCGGTTGTCATACTCATCGACATGCAAGTCATGATTCCTATTACAAGAACATGATCAATCTCATACATCACATATATCATTCATCATTCATCACAACCTTTGGCCATATCACATCACAAAACACTTGCTGCAAAAACAAGTTAGACATCCTCTAATTGTTGTTGCAAGTTTTTACGTGGCTGCTATAGGTTTCTAACAAGAACGTTTCTTACCTACGCCAAAACCACAACGTGAATTGCCAATTTCTATTTACCCTTCATAAGGACCCTGTTCATCGAATCCGATCCGACTAAAGTGGGAGAGACAGACACCCGCCAACCACCTTATGCAACTAGTGCATGTCAGTCGGTGGAACCGGTCTCACGTAAGCATACGTGTAAGGTTGGTCAGGGCCGCTTCATCCCACGATGCCGCCGAATCAAGATAAGACTAGTAACAGCAAGCAAATTGACAATATCGACGCCCACAACTACTTTGTGTTCTACTCGTGTATAGTAACTGCATAAACTTGGCTCTGATACCACTGTTGGGGATCGTAGCAGAAATTAAAAAAAAATCTACGCATCACCAAGATCAATCTATGGAGTATTCTAGCAACGAGGGGAATAGGAGTGCATCTACATACCCTTGTAGATTGCGAGCGGAAGCGTTCAAGTGAACGGGGATGATGGAGTCGTACTCGCCGTGATCCAAATCACCGATGACCAAGTGCCAAATGGACAGCACCTCCGCGTTCAACACACACTGGTAGAAAAAGGGCCTATAGTCCCGGTTCGTAATGGCCTTTAGTCCCGGTTCCGGAACCGGGACTAAAGTGTCGGTACTAATACCTCCCCCCTTTAGTCCCGGTTCAATCCAGAACCGGGACTAAAGGCCCTCCACGTGGGCAGTGCGAAGAGCCCAGTCAGGAGACCCTTTGGTCCCGGTTGGTGGCACCAACCGGGACCAATAGGCATCCACGCGTCAGCATTTCTGTGGCTGGGTTTTTTGTTTTTTTGAAGGGGGGGGAGTTGGGGGTTTTGGGGGGTTAATTTAGGTGTTTCATATATTGTGTTAGCTAGCTATAATTAATAGAGAGAAGTGTCCTCTCTTATGTTCGTGCTTGGTCGACGCTACGTACTATACATACGTATAGAGAGGACTAGACACGCTGGCTAGCTAGTAAGCAAACGAAGGAAACAGAAGATCGTCATGAACATATATGCATACAGAGAGAAGTGATATCGACCACCTCTCCTTCTCCGAGAGATTGGTCGAACAACAAGTTCTCGTATATCTATCTGACACTACCGGCTACATATATACAATAATTATCTCTTACAAATATAATCATACGGACTCAGGGTCCACATAGAATTCTCCGTCTTTAGGGATCACGTGGTCAAGAAAGAATGCCGCCAATTCCTCTTGAATTGCTCGCATGCGAGCTGGTGCTAGGAGTTCATCCCACTTCCGAAACATCTAATTTGAAGAAGGGGGTCAATACATATATATATATATATATATATAAATGAATGAAACTCAACACAAATGATGTTAATAAAATAAAATTGTGAATGTTGTTATTTACGTACTTCATATTGTTCGTTAGAGTACCCGCCCCGCTCACAGGTCGTGTGGCGGATGAACTCGCAGATGTAGTATCCACAGAAATCATTCCCTTGTTCCTGCCACAACCACTTTACAAGAAATAGAGGTCAATCAAACTGATAAGCAAGAATGCTAAATGGTATTGATGAAACTAGCGCTTGAATCACTAGGAGATGCGCAGAACATGCTACTATAGTACTTACTTTCGGGTGTCTAAATTCCAGCTCCTTCGGCAGTCCCGGAACTGTTTTGGTGAATTTTCTCCAAACCCTGCCAGACAAAGAAAACAATTACTTGATATCAGGAAATGAACAAAGTTGCTGATATGGTGGATAATGATCGATTTAACTTACTTCTGGAGTATTTGAGTCATGTCTGCATAGTCCTGGGGATCTTTTCGTTTAGAGTCTAAGACGGTTACTACTCCCTGCTCAAGCTTAATCTGTAGGAGAATATAGTGGAAACTGCACACACATGCATAACTCATCAATTACATTACTATAACCTTGACTAATATATAAGGGAAACCGAATACGCACAAGCCAGTAACACTCACCTGAAGTTGTAAGGAAAGAGTATTATATCTTTGTTTTGATTTATTACGAACGATCGTAGCAAGTTGGCCTCGGTAGCTGCGGCATGAAGTTTAACCTGAGTTGCATCTATGAGATATGTGTTAATGAACCCAATATCACCGACTTGTCTTTTCTTTAATTCGGCGATCTTCAATCTGCATAATAGAGTGAGGATGATTATAAATACATGCAATGAAAGAGCTAAGCTATATAGAGAAACTTAATGACAGAAGTAGTACTACTTACAGACAGTAGCAGGCGACCGTTGTTTTATCAAGGGCCAATTGATTGAAAAACGGATAGAACTCCTCAAATGGAACAGGCAACAGATCAATTCCAACGAGGTCATGCTCCTTTTTAACTTTCACATACAAAGTACTCCTCCCCCAGAGTCTCTGCAGATTTTCAAGTACCAGTCATGCAATCTTCGCATCATCGTTGATAGAGATCTTTTATCTTTGACGAGAGGCTTCCCGTACTCGTATCTTTGTATCTGCACGTCCATGGGTTCATAATGTACTTCGTCGGGCAGGTAATCTGCAAGATTGCTATAACCGGGCACCATCCTCGGATCATTAGCGACGTTGTGGCTAGGCACCTTGAGCGGGGGGCACGATTGCTTCGCTTGTTCGCCGAGCTGGGCAATTTGTTTCCCAGCTCGTCGTTCTTTCAGCCTTTGATCACTGACAGTACTTCCCGACCGTTCCGCTTCGGCAAATTCCTTTCCAATAATGCGATCATAGTTTCCTTTCGGCGGATCAGACTTCGGTGGTTTTGTCAGGGCAGCCAGAGTGCGCTTCACTTTCACCCGATCTACCTTCTCCTCCGGAGGTGGATGCTTCTTTGCTTTCACCCCTTCAAAGAAGTTCCTCACTTCTTCTCGCGCGATCTCGGCATTCTCCTCCAGGGTCCTCTCATATGGTAACTTCTCTGGAGTCTTCAGAGAAGGACCGAATCTGTATGTCCTCCCGCCTCTGGTTGTACTGCTAGACGCCGACCGAGCAGACATAGCGGTTGTCTTCTTTACTTGCTTAAGAGGCGGAGGAGAAGGACTACGACGCGCCGGAGCAGCTGGAGCGGCGGCAGGTCTCTTCCGCCCTTGCTGACGAGGCGGAGAAGGAGGGGGCTGGTTGCTCGGGCGCGTCGGCGCAGGCGGAGAAGGAGGCGGAGTGCCGCCACGCGCCAGAGAAGGAGCCGGCCAAGGGCCCTGATCGTCACTCGCCGGAGGAGGAGGCGGTGGAGGCGGAGTGCCCTGACTCGCCGGAGGAGGAGGAGGAGGCGGTGGCGTCCAGTTCGGAAGATTGATGAGCTCCTTCCGCCATAGGCATGGAGTCTTCAGAGCAGACCCCAGCCGAGTCTCCCCTTCACCGGTAGGGTGGTCAAGCTGGAGGTCCTCAAATCCCTCTGTTTTCTCATCCACCATCACCCTAGCATATCCTTCTGGAATCGGCCGGCAGTGAAAAGTTGCGCCGGGTTCAGTAGGATAAACAGAGCCAACAGCCGCCTTGACCTTCAAATTCATCCATTGCGTCATAAGGTGGCAATTTTGAGACTCCGTTATAGCATCCACGGGATAGCTGGCAGGAGCCGTCAAGGCATGCTCCGGCTGAAGCAGCTCGGTGGAAGCCACGCTGCTTCTGCGCTGAGATGGTGGGGTAGCTTCGGGAGAGGCTTCGGCAGTACGTTTGCTGCGATTTGCTTCTCGTTCCTCTATCGCATCTACCCTTGCTTGCAGCGCCTGCATTTGGGTCTGCTGCACTTTTTTCCTCCTCTCATGGGATTTGTAACCGCCTGCGTCCGGAAACCCAACCTTCCATGGAATGGAGCCTGGCGTGCCTCGTGTCCGTCCAGGGTGCTCAGGATTCACGAGGGCCATTGTGAGCTCATCGTTCTCTCTGTCTGGAAAGAACGTCCCTTCCTGCGCTGCTTCGATATACTGCTTAAGCTTACTGACTGGTATGTCCATTTGATCGTTCGTCCAAATGCACTTCCCTGTTACAGGGTCCAGGGTTCCGCCAGCCCCGAAGAACCAAGTCCGGCAACGGTCTGGCCAGCTAATTGTCTCTGGTTCGATCCCTTTATGAACCAGATCATTCTCAGTCTTGGACCACTTAGGCCGGGCTACGAGGTAGCCACCTGGCCCGGTGTGATGGTGAAGCTTCTTCTTCGCAGCATTTTGCTTGTTTGTCGCCGACATCTTCTAACTCTTTTCCAATGTCTTGTGGGCCATAAATGCGGGCCAGTGATCTCTGATCTTCTCATATCTGCCCTTGAATTCTGGTGTCTCATTATTTTCGACAAACTTATTCAGCTCTTTCTTCCACCTCCTGAATTGTTCTGCCATCCTCTTCAGAGCAAAAGACTTGATTAATTGCTCTTTAACTGGGTTCTCTGGATTATCCTCAGGCGGTAGGGTGAAATTTGACTTCAGCTCAGTCCAAAGATCATTTTTCTGCATATCATTGACATAAGAGACCTCAGGGTCTTCTGTAGCCAGCTTAAACCATTGCCGGATGCTTATCGGGATCTTGTCCCTAACCAGAACCCCGCACTGAGCAACAAATGCGCTCTTTGTCCGGAGGGGTTCAATAGGTTGGCTGTCGGGCGTGATTGCTATGATCTCAAACTTTTCATCTGAGCTCAACTTTTTCTTTGGGCCTCGTCTCTTTACCGAAGTTGTGCTCGATCCGGAGGGCTAGAAAAAAGAACAAAGACTTAATTAATATGTGTACATACCAAAACAATGAATGCATCAATCAGCTAGTCAGCATAGGCTTAAGTCATATATATACCTGGCCGGACTCGGTTCGGTCACCGGAGCTGTCCTCATGTTCTTCTTGCACCGGCATTAGGTCACCGTAGCCAGCTTGTTCACCCTCTCCTTCCAGACCATCGGTTTCGTTGAGAAACAACGAGATGGCATCACTTCCTTCTGCGATTATGTCCCTCAACAATGCTTCTTTTGTTGCTTCGTCTAGGGCGGTGTCCATAGTTTCTACAAATATTTACAACATGGCAATTATTATTCAAACATGACAGATGGATATATTAGTGCCAAACGTAGAACTAGCTACCTAATCATAGTAAGCTATCGGGAGGGGGTATATATCGACAACGATGACACTACATCTATGTCCCTCGACGACCCTCGTTCCCGATAAAAAAAAGAGGAAGAAGAAGAAAAAAGAGAGGAGAAGAAAGAATAGAGGAGAAGAACCCTCGAACCCTCGACCCCTAGACGACCCTCTTCTTCCTCTCATGTTGGAGAGGATCGCCGAGGGGTCGGGAGGTTGCCTAGTGTCAAAGGATTCAACAAAACCATGTCTTCATCATTAGGCGAAAGTAACATGTGCATGATGGTACGAAGCTCTTCAAAGTTGTTCTGGAACGGAGTCCCAGATAGGATAATTCGCTTTTTGGTACTAAGTTCAGCAAGAGCCTTCCGAATACCGCTATTTGGAAGGCCTTTGCTGAATTCGTACCAAAAGGCGGATTATTCTATCCGGGACTCCATTCCAGAACAACTTTGTAGAACTTCGTACCAAGATGCCCTTGTTACTTCCGGCTAATGATGAAGGCATGGATTTCTTCAAGACTTTGACACTAGGAAACCTATCTCGACCCCTCGGCGATCCTCGACCGCTCGAACCCTAGACGACCCTGGAACCCTCGACCCCTAGACGACCCTCTTCTTCCTCTCATGTTCGAGAGGATCGCCGAGGGGTCGGGAGGTTGCCTAGTGTCAAAGGATTCAACAAAACTATGTCTTCATCATTAGGCGAAAGTAACATGTGCATGATGGTACGAAGCTCTTCAAAGTTGTTCTGGAACGGAGTCCCAGATAGGATAATTCGCTTTTTGGTACAAAGTTCAGCAAGAGCCTTCCGAATATCGCTATTTGGAAGGCCTTTGATGAATTCGTACCAAAAGGCGGATTATTCTATCCGGGACTCCATTCCAGAACAACTTTGCAGAACTTCGTACCAACATGCCCTGGTTACTTCCGGCTAATGATGAAGGCATGGATTTCTTCAATACTTTGACACTAGGAAACCTCTCTCCACCCCTCGGTGATCCTCGACCCCTCGACCCCTAGACGACCCTACTGGAACCCTCGACCCTCTACCCTAGTTCCCGACCCTCGACCCCTCGAAGAGGAAAAATAAATAAGAAGCAGAAAAAAGAAGAAAAAGAAGAGGAGAAGGAAGAAAGGAATAGTGGAGAAGAAGAGAAAATAGAATATATTCTATTTTCTCTTCTTCTCCACTATTCCTTTCTTCCTTCTCCTCTTCTTTTTCTTCTTTTTTCTTCTTCTTATTTATTTCACCTCTTCTTTTCCTCTCCTCTTCTTCTTTCTTTCCTCTTCTTATTTTCTTCTTTCCTATCCTTCTTTTTCTAAAATTGTAATTTTTGCATATATAAAACTTTTCTAAAATTGTAACTTTCTATATAAAACTTTCCTATCGGGAGGGGGAGAAGATCGAAGAAAAAAAAGAAGAAAAAAAA
>NC_041384.1:718623865-718624467 GCF_002162155.2 Triticum dicoccoides
AGGGGGGCAATGGTCACGGTTGGTGCCACGAACCGGGACCAATGCCCCCTTTAGTCCCGGTTGGTGCCACCAACTGGGACCAATGGCGTTGTGCTGCCCCGCGCCCAAAAGTTTAGTCCCACATCGCTAGCTGAAGGGCGCCGGCACTGGTTTATAAGCGCTGGTGTGCCCCCCCATTCGAGCTCCTCTCTAATGCAGGCTTTCGGGCCTAAACTTGCTACTGCCTGTGGGCCTATTGGGCCTTCTGCGGGCCTGAATCCTGGCCCATGTAGGGTTTCTAGTCGTATTCAGGTCGTGGAGGCCCAGTAGGAGGCATTTTTTTTGGTTTTTTCTTTTTTATTTCTACATTTTTTTGGTTTTTTATTTTTTTATTTCTACTTACAACTAAATACTTACAGTTTTTAGTGATTTCTTTTTGCTTTTAGGTCACAAAAATTATAAACTTTCTGTTAGTGCCATTAGTTTTAAATTTTGAATAGTTTAAATTTGAATTTTTAAAAATTTGTGTGAATCACTAGTTTATGAATAACTTTACTATAAAAATAGAATTTTTTTCTATTTATTTTTTATTTCTACTTACAACTAAATACTTACAGTTTTTT
>NC_041384.1:718624650-718640718 GCF_002162155.2 Triticum dicoccoides
TTACAGTTTTTTAGTGATTTCTTTTTGCTTTTAGGTCACAAAAATTATAAACTTTCTGTTAGTGCCATTAGTTTTAAATTTTGAATAGTTTAAATTTGAATTTTTAAAAAATTGTGTGAATCACTAGTTTATGAATAACTTTACTATAAAAATAGAATTTTTTTCTTCTTTGCTATTTATTTTTTATTTATACTTACAATTAAATACTTATAGTTTGATTTTAGGTCACAAAAATTATATTCTTTTTGCTATTGAAGAATATTATAGTTTTATTTTAGTTGATCATAACATAATATTTTAATTGATTGTTTTTATTTTCATAAAAGTTTTGTAGTTCATTCTGTTTGCTATTAATTCATTATTTGAGCTAAATGACTATGAAATTGGAAAGCATTTCAAAATGAACTCTGAAAAGGTTGAAAGTTGGCATGGTATCATCATTTCACCCACATAGCATGTTCCAAAAAGTAGAGAGGGTTACGACAAAAACTTGATGCACTTCGTGTACAAAATGGACAATCACTTTCGAAGTATCAAAGTTTCGAACCATAAGACATGAAAGCATTTCAAATGAACTCTGAAAAAGTTGAAAGTTGGGATGGTATCATAATTTCACCCACATAGCATGTGCATGTACAAAACGGACAATAGTAGCATGTTCGTATGTTACAAATTTGGCATGGTATCATCATAATAGTTGCGGGAGAAAGTCTTCACTTTTTCTTCGCTTGTGTCATTTGCTTATTGCGCCGTAACCATGGATAATCTTCATTGTTTATCAGGATGCTTGGGTCAGCCTTGACATTGAAGGGAGGAATTTCATAAAACTTTTCATAATCTTCAGACATGTCTGTCTTGCCGTCCACTCCCAGGATGTCCCTTTTTCCTGAAAGAACTATGTGGCACTTTGGCTCATCGTATGATGTATTCGCTTTCTTATATTTTGTTTTTCTCGGTTTGGTAGACATGTCCTTCACATAGATAACCTGTGCCACATCATTGGCTAGGACGAACGGTTCGTCAGTGTACCCAAGATTTTTCAGATCCACTGTTGTCATTCCGTACTGTGGGTCTACCTGTACCCCGCCGCCTAATAGATTGACCCATTTGCACTTAAACAAAGGGACCTTAAAATCAGGTCCGTAGTCAAGTTCCCATATGTCCACTATGTAACCATAATATGTCTCCTTTCCGCTCTCGGTTGCTGCATCAAAGCGGACACCGCTGTTTTGGTTGGTGCTCTTTTGATCTTGGGCGATCGTGTAAAATGTATTCTCATTTATCTCGTATCCTTTGTAAGTCAATACAGTCAAAGATGGTCCCCTTGACAACAAGTACAACTCATCACAAACAGTGTTGTCACCTCTGAGACGTGTTTCCAACCAACTGCTGAAAGTCCTGATGTGTTCACATGTAATCCAGTCGTCGCACTGCTCCGGGTGTTTGGAGCGCAGACTGTTCTTGTGTTCATCGACATACGGGGTCACCAAGGTAGAGTTTTGTAGAACTGTGTAGTGTGCTTGAGACCAAGAATATCCGTCCCTGCATATTATTGAGTCTCTTCCAAGAGTGCCTTTTCCAGTCAGTCTCCCCTCATACCGTGATTTAGGGAGACCTATCTTGTTAAGGCTAGGAATGAAGTCAACACAAAACCCGATAACATCCTCTGTTTGATGGCCCATGGAGATGCTTCCTTCTGGCCTAGCGCGGTTATGGACATATTTCTTTAGGACTCCCATGAACCTCTCAAAGGGGAACATATTGTGTAGAAATACGGGCCCCAAGATGACAATCTAGTCGACTAGATGAACTAGGACATGCGTCATGATATTGAAGAAGGATGGTGGGAACACCAGCTCGAAACTGACAAGACATTGCGCCACATCACTCCTTAGCCTTGGTACGATTTCTAGATCGATCACCTTCTGAGAGATTGCATTGAGGAATGCACATAGCTTCACAATGGCTAATCAGACGTTTTCCGGTAGAAGCCCCCTCAACGCAACCGGAAGCAGTTGCGTCATAATCACGTGGTAGTCATGAGACTTTAGGTTCTGAAACTTTTTCTCTGGCATATTTATTATTCCCTTTATATTCGACGAGAAGCTAGTCGTGACCTTCATACTGAGCAGGCATTCAAAGAAGATTTCTTTCTCTTCTTTTGTAAGAGCGTAGCTGGCAGGACCTTTATACTGCTTCGGAGGCATGCCGTCTTTTTCGTGCAAATGTTGCAGGTCCTCTCGTGCCTCAGGTGTATCTTTTGTCTTCCCATACACGCCCAAGAAGCCTAGCAGGTTCACGCAAAGGTTCTTCGTCACGTGCATCACGTCGATTGAGGAGCGGACCTCTAGGTCTTTCCAGTAGGGTAGGTCCCAAAATATAGATTTCTTCTTCCACATGGGTGCGTGTCCCTCAGCGTCATTCGGAACAGCTAGTCCACTGGGACCCTTTCCAAAGATTACGTAGTGTAAATCATTGACCATAGCAAGCACGTGATCACCGGTGCGCATGGCGGGCTTCTTCGGGTGATCTGCCTCGCCTTTGAAATGCTTGCCTTTCTTTCGACATTGATGGTTGGTCGGAAGAAATCGACGATGGCCCAGGTACACATTCTTCCTGCATTTGTCTAGGTATATACTTTCAGTGTCATCTAAACAGTGCGTGCATGCGTGGTATCCTTTGTTTGTCTGTCCTGAAAGGTTACTGAGAGCGGGCCAATCGTTGATGGTCACGAACAGCAACGCCTTAAGGTTAAATTCCTCCTGTCTGTGCTCATCCCACGTACGTACACCGTTTCCATTCCACAGCTGTAAAAGTTCTTCAACTAATGGCCTTAGGTACACATCAATTTCGCTGCCGGGTTGCTTAGGGCCTTGGATGAGAACTGGCATCATAATGAACTTCCTCTTCATGCACATCCAAGGAGGAAGGTTATACATACATAGAGTCACGGGCCAGGTGCTGTGATTGCTGCTCTGCTCCCCGAAAGGATTAATGCCATCTGCGCTTAAAGCAAACCATACATTCCTTGGGTCCTTTGCAAACTCATCCCAGTACTTTCTCTCGATTTTTCTCCACTGCGACCCGTCAGCGGGTGCTCTCAACTTCCCATCTTTCTTTCGGTTCTCACTGTGCCATCGCATCAACTTGGCATGCTCTTCGTTTCTGAACAGACGTTTCAACCGTGGTATTATAGGAGCATACCACATCACCTTCGCAGGAACCCTCTTCCTGAGGGGCTCGCCGTCAACATCACCAGGGTCATCTCGTCTGATCTTATACCGCAACGCACCGCATACCGGGCATGCGTTCAGATCCTTGTATGCACCGCGGTAGAGGATGCAGTCATTAGGGCATGCATGTATCTTCTCCACCTCCAATCCTAGAGGGCATACGACCTTCTTTGCTGCGTATGTACTGTCGGGCAATTCGTTATCCTTTGGAAGCTTCTTCTTCAATATTTTCAGTAGCTTTTCAAATCCTTTGTCAGCCACAGCATTCTCTGCCTTCCACTGCAGCAATTTCAGTACGGTACCGAGCTTTGTGTTGCCATCTTCGCAATTGGAGTATAACCCTTTTTGTGATCCTCTAACATGCGATCAAACTTCAGCTTCTCCTTTTGACTAATGCATTGCGTCCTTGCATCGACAATGACCCGGCGGAGATCATCATCATCGGGCACATCGTCTGGTTCCTCTTGATCTTCAGCAGCTTCACCCGTGGCAGCATCATTGGGCACATCGTCTGGTTCCTCTTGATCTTCACCAGCTCCCCCCGTCGCAGCATCACCGTATTCAGGGGGCACATAGTTGTCATCGTACTCTTCTTCTTCGCCGTCTTCCATCATAACCCCTATTTCTCCGTGCCTCGTCCAAACATTATAGTGTGGCATGAAACCCTTGTAAAGCAGGTGGGAGTGAAGGATTTTCCGGTTAGAGTAAGACCTCGTATTCCCACATTCAGTGCATGGACAATACATAAAACCATTCTTCTTGTTTGCCTCAGCCGCATCGAGAAACTCATGCACGCCCTTAATCTACTCGCGGGTGTGTCTGTCACCGTACATCCATTGCCGGTTCATCTGCGTGCATTATATATAATTAAGTGTCCAAATTAATAGAAGTTCATCATCATCGAGAGGAGAAAGCTTAAGTAGTGTGGCTCGGGCATTCCATCGAACACCTCATGTGCATACGAGGTGAGCTAGAGCACCACAAAGCCCTCTCCCCCTCGGCCAGAAAAAACAGAGCACTGTGCTCTGCTCTTGCACGAGGCGGTATATATAGGCACCTCATCGGTCCCGGTTGATGACATGAACCGGGACTAAAGGGAAGCCTTTGGTCCCGGTTCAAGCCACCAACCGGGACCAATGGTGGTGGGCCAGGAGCGAGGCCCATTGGTCCCGGTTCGTCCCACCAATCGGGACCAAAAGGTCCAGACGAACCGGGACCAATGGCCCACGTGGCCCGGCCGGCCCCCTGGGCTCACGAACCGGGACCAATGCCCACATTGGTCCCGGTTCTAGACTGAACCGGGACTAATGGGCTGAGCCGGCCTGGACCATAGCCCTGTTTTCTACTAGTGACACGTACGGTTGGGAAGACGTCTCCTCCTTCTTGATCCAGCAAGGGGGAAGGAGAGGTTGATGAAGATCCAGCAGCACGACGGCATGGTGGTGGATGCAGCAGGATCCCGGCAGGGCTTCGCCAAGCACAAGCGGGGAGGAGAGGTGTTACGGAGGGAGAGGGAGGCGCCAAGAGCAAGGTGCGGCTTCCCTCCCTCCCTTCCACTATATATAGGGGCTAGGAGGGCACATGCCCCCTTGGAGATCCCATCTAAAAGAGGGGGGCCTGGGGGCAACGGCCCCCTTAGGGTTTCCAACCAGGGGGGTGCATGCCCCCTCGGGGGGCAACGGCCCCCTAGGGTTTCCAACCCTAGGCGCCTTGGGCCCTTGGGTGGGGCGCACCAGCCCATTAGGGGCTGGTTCCCACGCCACTTCAGCCCATGGGGCCCTCCGGGATAAGTGGCCCCATCCGGTGGACCCCCGGGACCCTTCCGGTGGTCCCGGTACAATACCGGTAACCCCCGAAACCTTCCCGCTGGCCGAAACTGGACTTCCTATATATAAATCTTTACCTCCGAACCATTCTGGAACTCCTCGTGACGTCCGGGATCTCATCCGGGACTCTGAACAACTTTCGGGTTACTGCATACTAATATCTCTACAACCCTAGCGTCACCGAACCTTAAGTGTGTAGACCCTACGGGTTCGGGAGACATGCAGACATGACCGAGACGCCTCTCCGATCAATAACCAACAGCGGGATCTGGATACCCATGTTGGCTCCCACATGCTCCTCGATGATCTTATCGGATGAACCACGATGTCGAGGACTTAATCAATCCCGTATTCAATTCCCTTTGTCAATCGGTACGTTACTTGCCCGAGACTCGATCGTCGGTATCCCAATACCTTGTTCAATCTCGTTACCAGCAAGTCACTTTACTCGTATCGTAATGCATGATCCCGCGATCAACCACTTGATCACATTGAGCTCATTATGATGATGCATTACGGAGTGGGCCGAGAGATACCTCTCCGTCATACGGAGTGACAAATCCCAGTCTCGATTCGTGCCAACCCAACAGACACTTTCGGAGATACCTGTAATGTACCTTTATAGTCACCCAGTTATGTTGTGACGTTTGGCACACCCAAGGTACTCCTATGGTATCCGGGAGTTGCACAATCTCATGGTCTAAGGAAATGATACTTGACATTCGGAAAAGCTATAGCAAACGAACTACATGATCTTTGAGCTAAGCTTAGGATTGGGTCTTGTCCATCACATCATTCTCCTAATGATGTGATCCCGTTATCAATGGCATGTAATGTCCATAGTCAGGAAACCATGACTATCCTTTGATTAACGAGCTAGTCAACTAGAGGCTCACTAGGGACGTGTTGTGGTCTATGTATTCACACATGTATTACGATTTTCGGATAACACAATTATAGCATGAACAATAGACAATTATCATGAACAAAGAAATATAATAATAACCATTTTATTATTGCCTCTAGGGCATATTTCCAATAGCGGAGGCGTCATCACACGGGCTTGGCGGCGGCGGCGGCGTGTGCGTCGGCGTCGGCGGCCTTGTCGAGGGAAACTGGTTCAGGATGAGGCCGCGCTCCGCCAAGTACCACGCCTTGACCGCCTCGTTGGTGCTCTGGAGCATGTCCACCCCGCCCAATAGGAAAGCCAGGTCGGTGTTTCTCTTCTTCGCGGCAACGTTCGTCCGGAGCTGGTCGAGCTTGACGGCGCTGCTTGACATCAACGCCGACCACCGCACCTCGGTCTTCTCTTCACGAAGGATGGCTCGGGCCTGCGCGTCGGCGAGGCAGTGCTCGATGGACTCCTGCACTCGAGCGGTGGCCGCGTCGGTGTATTTCCCCTTCTTGGCAACTTTGTTGCCGTCCGGCCGCCCTTCCGATGCGCCAGGAGTCGGCGCGTCCGGCTTGTAGGTCTCCTTGGCCTTGTCGAGGGTGTGCTGGACTTCCGCCCACTTCTCGCACTTATCAATGTGCTTGTAAATGTGGAGGTACTTGAATTCAGCGTCGCTGTTGCTCTGCCGGTACAGGGCGAACATGCGCAACAACTACGCGGAGGAACAAACTGTTGGCGGGCGTACATGACGAAGAGAGGCGGGAGACCGGCGTGGCATACCTGATCCTCAACGCTGGCGCCGCTCTCTGGGTTGAGCCGCGACCTCCTCGACGACCCCATGCCATTTATTGCACGCCCCTGGATACGCCCCCAATGGTTCGCCATCGCCTTGGAGCCGCACTACATGTAGACGCCTTTGAAGTAGGGGTCGACGAGCTTGCGCTCGTCGAACTCGGCCTTGATGCGGTCCCAGTACGTCTTGATGCTCTGGTTCATGCCGGTCGTCGGGTCGAGGCAAACGACTTTCCATGCTTTGGCGAGGCATTCCTCCTCCTTGGACGCCCACTTGATGCGCGGCTCACCTGACCTGGCCGCCCGCTTCTTCTTCTTGCGCCCCTACGCCGGAACAGGCGTCGGCTCCTCCTCCTCCTCCTCCTCGTCGTCGTCCTCCTCCTCCTGCTCGTCCTCGCCGTAGACGTAGCCGAGCTTGTCGTCCATGCCGCCGCTGAGATCCACCACCTCGTCCTGGGTGACGAACCCGGGAGACGAGGCGGCCGCGGCCAAACCTGCCGCGATAATGTCGTCCATGTTGGCCTCGGTCTCGTCGGTGTCGCCGAGGTGCAAGAAGGGCAGCAGGCCACGGCGTAGAGGGGGCGTCGGGGAGGAAGCGTAGGCGGGCGGCGAGTAGTTGTATGGAGGGTACTGCACGCCGGCGAAGGCGGGAGAGGGCGTGTGCTGGGCCAGGTATCCATGGGGGAAGGTGACATTTGGGTTGAACCCACCGTGCGCCCGGCGAGGGCAATCCCCATGGCCGCGGAGAGCCGACGCCTTGCTTGCCCCAGGGAGCGTACTGGGCATGGCTTCCGGGTGGATTCATCATCCCCGCACGAGTCGCCTCGGCCTCGGCTTGGTCCGCCGATGAGGCAGCCGCAGCCGCGCGCGCCGCGTTGTCGTGGGCCTTCTTGGCGATGGCCCTGTTCCGCCGGTCGGCGGTGACAGCCTCCCGTCGCTGAACTTCCGCCCTCCACTCGGCATTTGACATGCCCGGTGGCTTGGTCGGCGGCGCCCTCGGCTTCCTCTGCTTCGGCTGGGCGACGGAGGCGGTCGCGGTTGCCGCCGCGCGGGGGGCGACGTACTTCTTCGGTGGCATGGTGGACGGCTGGGAGGCGAGCGGGAGGGAGATTGGCGGGAGGAAGGAAGAAAATGGGAGGGAAGTGGGGGAAAAGCGGGAAGAAATGGCGGGAAGAGGCGCTCGACTCGCCGACAGGGCGGACCCACGCGCCCTTTTCGCTTGTGCCAGCGCCCCAGGCGCCCCCCAGGGTGGCGGGTTCGGCCTGGGTCCGCCGGCACCAGTTTCGGCCCGAGCCGGCGAAAAACGGGCTTCTGGGGGCGCGACTGGGCCGTTTTTTCGGCGCCGGCGCGGCAAAAACGTCTGGGGAGGGCCTGTTGAGGGCGCGGCTGGAAATGCTCTTATATTATAGAACCTGGATTATATGGTGCATAATTGATCCAGACAGGGCTTGGTTGTGATCCCCTAGTCTTTCCTGTATGTTTTTTGCTGGGTCAGTAACAACTGACGGATGAAAAATTTATCCCACGTTAGGAGTAGGAGGCACTACTAAACTTTGTAGCGATGCTGAAGCAACGGATGACACCAGAAACAAACTGTCACTAGTTTCCAGTTCGATGCTGAATTATGAATGAATGCCTAGATAAGTTAGATTTCGTGTTGCTGACCGACTGCTGTTTGGGCCCTTCGCGCGGCGTCGTCTCTTCCTTTCACGAAGTTTGTTGTTTATGTATTCTGACTAGTCGTTTACTATCTCTCTAGATAGTTTCTTAGATGGAAACCTCACAGAGTAGTTAGTGTGCAGCCAGAGTCCAGTATGATATCTCAATCTTGAATAAAGCATTTGAATTTAAGCTAGTAGATATTGAGCTCTGTGATTGAAGTGTCTCTGTTGAATACATCTAATCTGAACAATTTCACATTTGCTTCTCTAATAAGTAAGGTATGTTTTCATTTACAGGTAGAAGATAGCGACAGAGTTTGAAGGTATATGCAAAGATCTTCTCCTCCGTCGCCGTCCGCGACAAAGCTGTTGGGTGCATCCATCCATCATCTTTAGATCTGAGTGAAGAGGGCATCCGTCCATCTCAAAAGGTTTAATTTTTGTACCAGCTAATTAACTTGTCTATTCATCAGTTCCTCGAGTAATTGGAAAGGGGATTATATTAGACTGCTAGCTGATTCTTGGTGAAAATTGCTTTGCCTGTATGTATGTAGAGAGTCTTGTAGCAATTATTCTTAGAGTAAACCAGAGCAGTATTCGATGATATATTGTGAGTCACTGAAAATGTATATTGTTGTTTCTTCAGGATATGGATGACCATCTGAAGGTATGCAGGTTTCTTCCCAAACTTAACGACGAGATACTAGGTGAAAGAAATGCTCTCTACAAGGAAAGGTTGAGCAGCCTAGAGAATTTAGTACTGATCATGGTAAGGTTGACAAAGCCTAAAATCTCATTTTGATCCACGTTCAAAGATTACATAGTAGCATATATACTTGAAGTTGGCATGGAATATCAAAATTCAAAATAGACTTCTCCTATTCCCTGTTTTCAGAAGCAGTGGGAATCGATTTTCTGAAGTCCTTGGTTGTCTATTTCCCTATCCATGCAACAATAAATGTTGAACAGAATGTTAACTGACAAATATTGCAAGCATATATAGCTCAAATACACAAGTATAAATTTCTTGTATGCACCAAAACGACAAGATAGCATGCACACGTATAGATAGGGTATGCATTTAGTAGGTGTCTTTCCGTTTTGAAGATTCATAATAGACTAAAAGAGACTGATAAATGAAGAAAATACCCTACTCACAAGAATGCGAACTAACATGTTTTCACTTTACCGACGTGGGCACAGAGGTGATCGACGCAGACTACCGCGACCCGATGGGCGTCGTGCTCTTCAACAACTCGGAGGCGGACTTTGCTGTGAAGCCCGGCGACCGCGTCATACAGATGATTGTCCAGGTGATTGCGATGCCGGAGGTCACCGAGGTGGAGGACCTTGACATCACCGTCTGGAGGTCGTCGAGGTGGAGGACCTCGACGCCACCGTCTCGAGGTTGCCGAGGTGGAGGACCTCGACGCTACCATCCCGAGGTTGCCAAGGTGAAGGACCTTGACTCCTTGGTAGATACATCTAGAGAAGTGGTCATGTTAGGTTGGTGGTGGAACGTTAGGGAAGGTACCTACCTTTCGGTGACGGTTGTGTGCGTCTGATGTATAAATGGTATCTCGTGATCTCTTGGAGTTGAGATGTTCAATGTTGTATCCATGAATGTTGCAAGTGCTAAGATGGTTCTGTGACCTTCCTTTATTTTGCCTTGGATGTGTCTTGTTTTCCATCCATGAATATTGCATGTAATTTAAAAAAAAATTCTAATTACTTAGCAGTAGCGTGGGGAAGAATGGCATGCTACTAATACTTAGAATAGTAGTAGCATGGGGGAAGAATGGCACGCTATTAGTACTTAGAATAGTAGTAGCGTGGGGGAAGAATGACACGATACTAGTAGTTAGGAGTAGCTGTAGCGCGGGGTAAAAAATGCGCTACTACTAAAATTTAGCTGTAGCGTCGTAGCAGTAGCGCGGGCACCAGTTCTACTGATAGCCAAATAACCCACGCTACTAGTAGCCTTTTTCCTAGTAGTGAAAGGATCTGGTAATTCCGCACATATAAGGCCATCTATAAATGATGGCGAATGATCTTTAGTATCAGCCTTCAA
This sequence comes from Triticum dicoccoides, assembly GCF_002162155.2. Classification (NCBI taxonomy): domain Eukaryota; kingdom Viridiplantae; phylum Streptophyta; class Magnoliopsida; order Poales; family Poaceae; genus Triticum; species Triticum dicoccoides. The sequence continues at coordinate 718,635,126 of NC_041384.1, forward strand.
CCATACCAATGTATGTGTGTGCGGAAGACCCCTTTTCTGAAACTCCACAACATACAAATCTGCAAAAAAAGGTGACCCATCATGTTAACATCTAACATGCAACAATATGTAGACAATAATTTATGATCAATACAAAATACCACCAAAATGTACATGCCTGAATAGGACCAAATGAAGAACCATCTTTCACGCCATCCAAAAATTCATCAAACTTCATATTAAATACTCGAGTAGTAATGTCTGGTCGATCAGCAGCACTCTGTCCAGGCTCAGCAGCAAGAGCATCGGCAATCTCCTGCCACTTAGGATTGCATGTGAACGTAACAAATAGATCGGGAGCACCATACTCACAACATATGGCCATTCCATCATGATAATTTAGCAACATGTAATGTCGCCCACCAGTGAAACTGCCATGCAATATGAAGTGAACACCAATATTCTTTCCTGTAGAATTACCTTCACCCATTGCATCAGATATACCCTGATAAATCTCTAAACGAAGTTTATCTTCCTTCCGGAAATGATACTCCAAACGAAGTTTATCTTGCTTCCAGAAATGATACTCCAAACAATCAGATTCCACGCACGAGTATGCATTAACGACCCACTTGTTGGCCTAGACCACCGCAACTTGTATATGGGTTCACCTCACCCTCACGATAATGAAAATAGTAATTTTAGTACTCCAACATAGTAACTTCTCCACGGGAAGCTCTAACATCTTGGGAAACCGTAGTATTACCATTGTCGTCATCATCATCATAATCATCCAACTGATCAATAGTTGGAACACTTGCACCCACTGTGGCACGATGAACATTAGTATCAACATATTTGATCCCTAGATGATATAACTCTTATCCCCACATGGAAAGAGAATATGGTATTGGAAGGCCATGAGATTACAATTGAGAGCAGATATATGCTTCAGTCGACCAGAATGTGTTTCGGCAACAACATCAAACTTCCTACATTCAGGAGTCAAGTCACCCACTATAAGTGCAGCAACCTATGAAGCAGTAGGTCCAGAAAAACGTGTACCATGAGGACCGCCATCATCACCCAAAAAATGTATAGACACCTTGGACACATCAGGACTGCACAAACTTTGCCGAGCAATTCTAAATTTATGGACCAAACGGTGATGCATGTTCAACATTTGAATGAGGGCCGTCACAATTTCAAGATCAGGCTCAAGAGAACCATTTCCCTCTCTACCAAATACATTAATTCTGCTCCTGACCTCATCAGCAGAGTCCACCATATATAACTGCGCAAATTTTGGAGAAGAGCCTCCAATGGGTAGAAGTGAACCAATATGATGGTACACCACTCCATTCATTTTGAACACATAAGGAGCACCACCAATATTGATATTGTGATCAATCGGAGCACCCAATGAAACAAAACATAGAATTATACTGTCTAATCAACCGCATAAACCGACTGGAAATTCCATCTCCATCAAATCGCATTAAGCCATCCAATGGAGATGGCCAATCAGCAAACTTAGGCAACGAAAGTTTGCCACCACGACAACAACCTATATAAATAGGCTGGCGAGCATTCGCGTCTACATGGTACCTGGATCCTTCACGAAACCAGTATAAAGCCCCACACCTCTGGCAACTAAATTCCGGCCCACCATAATAGGAACAACCTCTAGATGTAGCTGCAATAACTCACATGATGAATTTTAAAATTTCAACAAAAATGGAGAGAAAAGTATAAGTGCAAACTAAATACAAAAAAAATCATCAAACCACATATATTAAACAAATATACCTTTAAGCAAAAGAATATGCTCCTTTGGTAAAGGAGGTTCCATCCCCCGAACTACAATGATAATTAACATGTAACCAATAAATAAGGAAGGCATTGAACACGTGATAAAACAGCACAAAAAAAATACATAACAAACCTTTCTTCCTTCCCGACCGGTAACTCCATATCAACCTCCGCTTGCATCGATTACGCAATATATCAGCATGTTCCATAACGGGAGTAGCCAATACTTGAACCAACAAAAGATAGCGAACAAAATTTTAACTATAGAACACACATAAAACACAGAATCTCTGGAGTACTAATTGCAGACTGAGGCACAAGATTTTTGGATGGCTTCTCCTACATGACCGAATTAACACAAGGAATATGCTACTTTGACGCAATATGCACCTCCCAGACTCAACCTGTGCTCTCTACTCTGACAATGTGGAAGAAACTCTACTTCACTTATTTTGAAATTGCCCATTTGCTTTGTCTTGCTGGGATTTCATAGCACCGGGGAGAACCATAAGTATCTCCACTTTTGATGAGATTGTTCTAATTTCTACTCGGCTTCCTAAAGATTTGGCACTGGATATTATCATTATGAGTTGCTGGAGTATTTGGTCAGTCAGAAATGACAAAATCTTCCGGTCTGCTCCACCGGCGATTGATTCATGGAAATTTCACCTGTCAGAAGGACTTTCGGCTGTGCAACTTCGAGCCACAGAAGACAAAGCAATCAAGGTTAAAGCATGGACAGATTTATATCTTTAATGGGTCTACCTATGATTCCTAGAGCAGGGATTGGTTGGGGACATTTGTCCCTTGTTTCATTCTTGTATTATAACTTGTAAAGTTTACACTTTTTATTAATGAAAATACCGTAGAACGATTGTTCTACGGTCAGGGCTAAAAAAAAACATAAAACACAGAAAATATCATCAACGCAGACTTAACCAATGGAGTAGGCCGATAGGACGAACCTAACTTGCGCAGTGGAACCACGCGTGGTCGATTAATTATGGACGGAGCACGAAATTGGCCAAGTCCAAGGCTCGAACCTTCGAAGAGACTCTGTCTCATATCACCAGCGGCCGTTCCTACAAAAAGGTGAAAAAACAAAATATGAAATAAATTCAAAAGATCAAATAAACAATGTGTAAAACAAAAAAAAACAACAGACCTGGATCATCAACGCAAGGTAGAGCCAGCTGCTGAGTAGCCGGACCAGCAGACACATACGAAGAGCCTCCTAAAAAACATATAAATCATGAATCAAGCAAAACCTAACCTCCAGCATGAACAACCAAGTATAACTTGGATAAAATAATACCAGGAAACAAGGTGGGACTACCAACAATAGGATCAACAGCAAATTCCGCAGCGTCCTGAGCACCAGATTAAGACGAAGAATGAGCTACGCGCAAACATTATTTATAAATAAACGAGAGCGTATATTAAAACAATCGACCAATAACTTACTTGCAAGCAGATAGCACGAAATAATAAATTGTAAAGAAAGCAGACACATGCACGTTGTCACATCAGCCTACACAATTGCGTACACGCACTGCTTGATCACAAGAAAGCCAGCTCGCATGTACTGCTAATCCGTCGACAAAGCACCCACCAAACATTTTTTATTACAAGAAATATACTGCAAGCCACTGGAATCACGTCAACCCGTAGCTGCATGCACGCGATCACGAAAGCATTTTTTAAAACAGAGGCTGCATGTACTTACCGGCAGGAGGGGAGCCAGGAATTTTCGCCAATGGGTTCATTCACTAACTAGCTGTCAAAATTCCGTATAAACCAAGTCCTACTTTGTGACATATCGCAACGAGATTATATCAGTCAAAGAAAGCACAATGAATAGAAAAATGATACGACTTATCACACATATTTGTTACTTTAAAATTGAAGAGCGCATAAATTACCAATCGGTTGAAATTATAAAATCGCTTGTACATATTATAAATAGAGTAGTACCAAATAAAATTCATATTTCAGATCCAGCTTCTCATCTTTCTGAAAACATTGAAGAAACTAACAAGTTAGTCTGGCAAGTTTAAAATAAAAGTGACATCATGTGAAAGAATCATGTAAAGTCACTTACATTTCAGAGTGTCCCTTTTCTATTTTTCATGGCCTTAAAAAGATCAAACACATCATCATTACTAATGGGAGAAAACATCACTTTCTCCACATAGCAAATTAGACAATCACTCGTGAACTGATCACCAATTTTGTTGCGCAACTTTTTCTTGACAATACTCATAGCTGAAAAGCATCTCCACGGATGATGTGGCAACTGGTAATATCAATAGCAGCTTTAGAAGATGATAGACCAAAGGAAAAGTAACATGTTTATTTGTCTACGCCATTAACCTCTGATCAGCCGGATCTTAGGGCAATTCATATGAATTAATCTCTTTCTTGATAGAAGGCTTCGGGAGACTACTGACAGCAACATTTGATGCACTTTTCTTACATCTAACGGGTGACCTTGATGTCCCCACATCATTATCTGGAATTCTGGATCAGGTGATCGACTTCTATTCTTTGAAAAATATCTTTCCATAGCCTACATCAGACAAAGTACACGAAAATAAGAATTAGAAAATTAGGGCAAAAGTTTCCTGTACTAGGCTATTAGATTTAGATTGGGTAGAACGTAAAGAGGAAAGAGGTAATCTGACTGCCTTCAAGGCTCGAATTAGGCTGCAGTTGAGCGCTTCCGTGCTTGTCGCTATCGATTCCGTCAGGCGTCGGCGTCGGCGTCTGAGGAGGTGAGGACGAAGCAACGGGCTAGGGCTAACAGAAACCTGGGCGAGACGGGAGAGAGAGAGAGGCGAGGAGAGTTGGGAAATCGATGAGGTGTGCGGCTGCCATTTGTGTGTTCATCGTACATACAGTTTTTTTTAGGATCTTTCATCGTACATACAGGTATTGATCTAGTAACAAACATGCCTGACAGTGGGCGTTTGGGCCTTTTTACTTGTCTATTCATGTGGCGTTAGCAGTTTGATAGGGTCAAGCTTAATTTTTTATTGGGGTCAGCCTAGTATGTCGTGCATAACATGCACGTAGCTGGCAAATTTCGCTGGGTTCATCTGAACCCAACGGTACAACGTTGGCTCCGCCCCTGCTTACCGGCAACAAAATTAACAGGACGCTTTCCTAAACGAATCTCTCGACGCCGACGGGGCAATTCACTGGTGGATGGACCCTGAGCTCTAGCCCCTGCAGAAAACGACCAGACAAACACCTAATTATACATTGAATACGCAGGAGAATTAACAAAAGACCACCGGTTAAGCCAAGCCTACCAGCAGGTGCGGAGCCAGCGGGATGACGACCACCATGCACTAAATGATCATCGGGTAGCCGGCTACCAATAGCACCATCCGCCATGGGTGCACCACGATCTCGTCTACGACCAACGACAGCCCCACGGATTCCAGGAGGACGCCCCGGACGGCGAAGGCCGGAGCCAGCGGGATGACAACCACCATGAACTAAGAGCAACTTTAATGGGACGATCCATTTCATCCGCGGCCATCCGTTTGGGTCGGCGCGGACAGAAAAGGCGGCCCAACGTGTCGACCTAAACAGACGCGCGTCCGTTTTTCGTCCGTGGGCGATCCATTTCTGGCCCATTTTTAAATCTGATTTGTGTCGGCGTGGACACGTGACGGACGCACGCGTGCTTGCCTACTTCTGTCCCCGGGTCCGTTGGTCTGTGGCACATTGACGTCCCGTCTCATCCTGCGGCCAACAAAGCAACCCTCCCGCCTTCTCCGTCGCAAGGGCCGCC
>NC_041384.1:718640979-718664516 GCF_002162155.2 Triticum dicoccoides
GTCGCCCTCCGCCGCCGTTTTGCCGCCGGGGAGTAAACTGCTTCCCACCGCCGCTTCCCCCACCGCACAGCCGCCCGCGATCAAGAAGCCGCCTCGCCACCCCTGCCACATCCGACCGGCATGCTCGTCGCACGCCGTCACTGAAGGAAATATGCCCTAGAGGAAATAATAAAGCTATTATTTATTTCCTTATTTCATGATAAATGTTTATTATTCATGCTAGAATTGTATTTACCGGAAACATAATACATGTGTGAATATATAGACAAACAAAGTGTCACTAGTATGCCTCTACTTGACTAGCTCGTTAATCAAAGATGGTTATGTTTCCTAACCATGAACAATGAGTTGTTATTTGATTAACGAGGTCATATCATTAGTTGAATGATCTGATTGACATGACCCATTCCATTAGCTTAGCACCCGATCGTTTAGTATGTTGCTATTGCTTTCTTCATAACTTATACATGTTCCTATGACTATGAGATTATGCAACTCCCGTTTACCGGAGGAACACTTTGGGTACTACCAAACGTCACAACGTAACTGGGTGATTATAAAGGAGTACTACAGGTGTCTCCAATGGTCGATGTTGGGTTGGCGTATTCCGAGATTAGGATTTGTCACTCCGATTGTCGGAGAGGTATCTCTGGGCCCTCTCGGTAATACACATCACATAAGCCTTGCAAGCATTACAACTAATATGTTAGTTGTGAGATGATGTATTACGGAACGAGTAAAGAGACTTGCCGGTAACGAGATTGAACTAGGTATTGGATACCGACGATCGAATCTCGGGCAACTAACATACCGATGACAAAGGGAACAACGTATGTTGTTATGCGGTCTGACCGATAAAGATCTTCGTAGAATATGTAGGAGCCAATATGGGCATCCAGGTCCCGCTATTGGTTATTGACCGGAGACGTGTCTCGGTCATGTCTACATTGTTCTCGAACCCGTAGGGTCCGCACGCTTAAGGTTACGATGACAGTTATATTATGAGTTTACATGTTTTGATGTAACGAAGGAGTTCGGAGTCCCGGATGAGATTGGGGACATGACGAGGAGTCTCGAAATGGTCGAGACGTAAAGATTCATATATTGGATGATATGGTTAGGCCAAGGGGTCAAGCCCATGAGGCTTTAGATCGGTGCAAAAGGAGTTTTGCGGAGTCCAGGGGGCCAAACGCCGGAGACCCTGGCGTCTGGCCCTGGGCCAGACGCCGAGGCCCATGGCGTCTGGGCCAGACGCCAAGGTTTGTGGCGTTTGGTCCTGGAGTCCGAGTGGGACTCTTGCCTTTCGGGAAAAACCGACTTTGAGGAGGCTTTTGCTCCAAGTTTCGACCCCGGGGCTCAACATATAAATAGAGGGGCAGGGCTAGCACCAAAGGCACAACAATTGATCCCTTGGATCTCTTAGCCGTGTGCGGTGCCCCCCTCCACTATAGTCCACCTCGATAATATCGTAGCGGTGCTTAGGCGAAGCCCTGCGATGGTAGAACATCAAGATCGTCACCACGCCGTCGTGCTGACGGAACTCTCCCTCGACACTCGGCTGGATCGGAGTTCGAGGGACGTCATCGAGCTGAACGTGTGCTAGAACTCGGAGGTGCCGTAGTTTCGGTGCGTGGTCGGTCGGGCCGTGAAGACGTACGACTACATCAACCGCGTTGTGCTAACGCTTCCGCTTACGGTCTACAAGGGTATGTAGACAACACTCTCCCCTCTCGTTGCTATACATCACCATGATCTTGCGTGTGCGTAGGAATTTTTTTTGAAATTACTACGAAACCCAACAGTGGCATCCGAGCCTAGGTTACTTATGTTGATGTTATATGCACGAGTAGAACACAAGTGAGTTGTGGACGATACAAGTCATACTGCCTACCAGCATGTCATACTTTGGTTCGGCGGTATTGTTGGACGAGACGACCCGGACCAACCTTACGCGTACGCTTACGCGAGACCGGTTCCCTCGACGTGCTTTGCACATAGATGGCTTGCGGGCGACTGTCTCTCCAACTTTAGTTGAACCGAGTATGGCTACGCCCGGTCCTTGAGATGGTTAAAACGGAGTCTATTTGACAAACTATCGTTGTGGTTTTGATGCGTAGGTGAGATTGGTTCTTACTTAAGCCCGTAGCAGCCACGTAAAACATGCAACAACAAAGTAGAGGACGTCTAACTTGTTTTTGCAGGGCATGTTGTGATGTGATATGGTCAAGGCATGATGCTGAATTTTATTGTATGAGATGATCATGTTTTGTAACCGAGTTATCGGCAACTGGCAGGAGCCATATGGTTGTCGCTTTATTGTATGCAATGCAATCGCGATGTAATGCTTTACTTTATTACTAAACGATAGTGATAGTCGTGGAAGCATAAGATTGGCGAGACGACAACGATGCTACGATGGAGATCAAGGTGTCGCGCCGGTGACGATGGTGATCATAACGGTGCTTCGGAGATGGAGATCACAAGCACAAGATGATGATGACCATATCATATCACTTATATTGATTGCATGTGATGTTTATCTTTTTATGCATCTTATCTTGCTTTGATTGACGGTAGCATTATAAGATGATCTCTCACTAAATTATCAAGAAGTGTTCTCCCTGAGTATGCACCGTTGCCAAAGTTCGTCGTGCCCAGACACCACGTGATGATCGGGTGTGATAAGCTCTACGTCCATCTACAACGGGTGCAAGCCAGTTTTGCACACGCAGAATACTCAGGTTAAACTTGACGAGCCTAGCATATGCAGATATGGCCTCGGAACACGGAGACCGAAAGGTCGAGCGTGAATCATATAGTAGATATGATCAACATAACGATGTTCACCATTGAAAACTACTCCATCTCACGTGATGATCGGTCATGGTTTAGTTGATTTGGATCACGTAATCACTTAGAGGATTAGAGGGATGTCTATCTAAGTGGGAGTTCTTAAATAATATGATTAATTGAACTTAAATTTATCATGAACTTAGTCCTGGTAGTATTTTGGAAATTATGTTGTAGATCAATAGCTCGCGTTGTTGCTTCCATGTGTTTATTTTGATATGTTCCTAGAGAAAATTGTGTTGAAAGATGTTAGTAGCAATGATGCGGATTGGATCCGTGATCTGAGGTTTATCCTCATTGCTGCACAGAAGAATTATGTCCTTAATGCACCGCTAGGTGACGGACCTATTGCAGGAGCAGATGCAGACGTTATGAACGTTTAGCTAGCTCAATATGATGACTACTTGATAGTTTAGTGCACCATGCTTAATGGCTTAGAATCGGGACTTCAAAGACGTTTTGAACGTCATGGACCATATGAGATGTTCCAGGAGTTGAAGTTAATATTTCAAGCAAATACCCGAGTTGAGAGATATGAAATCTCCAACAAGTTCTATAGCTAAAAGATGGAGGAGAATCGCTCAACTAGTGTGCATGTGCCCAGATTGTCTGAGTACTACAATCGCTTGAATCAAGTGGGAGTTAATCTTCCAGATAAGATAGTGATTGACAGAATTCTCTAGGCACCATCACCAAGTTAGTAGAACTTCGTGATGAACTATGATATGCAAGGGATAACGGAAACGATTCCCAAGCTCTTCGTAATGCAGAAATTGACGAAGGTAGAAATCGAGAAAAAACATCAAGTGTTGATAGTAGACAAGACCACTGGTTTCAAAGGGCAGAGGGAAGAAGAGGAACTTCAAGAAGAACAGCAAGCAAGTTGCTGCTCAAGTGAAGAAGCCCAAGTCTGGTCCTAAGCCTGAGACTAAGTGCTTCTACTGCAAAGGGACTGGTCACTGGAAGCGGAACTACCCCAAGTGATTGGCGGATAAGAAGGATGGCAAAGTGAACATAAGTATATTTGATATACATGTTATTGATGTGTACTTTACTAGTGTTTATAGCAAACCCTAAGTATTTGATACTAGTTCAGTTGCTAAGATTAGTAACTCGAAACGGGAGTTGCAGAATAAACAGAGACTAGTTAAGGGTGAAGTGACGATGTGTGTTGGAAGTGGTTCCAAGATTGATATGATCATCATCGCACACTCCCTATAATTTCGGGATTAGTGTTGAAACTAAATAAGTGTTATTTGGTGAGCATGAATATGATTTGATCATGTTTATTGTAATACGGTTATTCATTTAAGTAAAAGAATAAATTGTTGTTCTGTTTACATGAATAAAACTTTATATGGTTACACACCCAATGAAAATAGTTCATTGGATCTCGATCTTAGTGATACACATATTCATAATATTGAAACCAAAAGATGTAAAGTTAATAATGATAGTGCAACTTATTTATGGCACTGCCGTTTAGGTCATATTGGTGTAAAGCGCATGAAGAAACTCCATGCTGATGGGATTTTGGAATCACTTGATTATGAATCACTTGATGCTTGCGAACCATGCCTTATGGGCAAGATGACTAAAACGCCGTTCTCCGGAACAATGAAGCAAGCAACAGATTTGTTGGAAATCATACATACCGACGTATGTGGTCCGATGAAAGGCTTACAGCAGGTATCATTATTTTCTGACCTTCACAAGATGATTTGAGCAGATATGGGGATATCTACTTGATGAAACATAAGTCTGAAACATTTGAAAAGTTCAAAGAATTTCAGAGTGAAGTGAAAAATCATCGTAACAAGAAAATAAAGTTTCTACGATCTGATCGTAGAGAAGAGTATTTGAGTTACGAGTTTGGCCTTCAGTTAAAAACAATGTAAAATAGTTTCACTACTCATGCCACCTGGAACACCACAATATAATGGTGTGTCCGAACGTCATAACCGTACTTTATTGGATATAGTGCAATCCATGATGTATCTTACCGATCTACCACTATCGTTTTGGGGTTATGCATTAGAGATAGCTGCATTCACGTTAAATAGGGCACCATCAAAATCCGTTGAGACGACGCCTTATGAACTGTGGTTTGGCAAGAAACCAAAGTTGTCGTTTCTTAAAGTTTGAGGTTGCAATGCTTATGTGAAAAAGTTTCAACCTGATAAGCTCAAACCCAAATCGGAGAAGTGCGTCTTCATAGGATACCCAAAAGAAAAATGTTGGGTATACCTTCTATCACAGATCCAAAGGCAAATTCGTTGCTAAAAATGGATCCTTTCTGGAGAAGGAGTTTCTCTCGAAAGAAGTGAGTGGGAGGAAAGTAGAAAAATTGATAAGGTAATTGTACCTTCTCCTTTATTGGAAAGTAGATCATCACAGAAATTTGTTCCTGTGACTCCTACACCAATTAGTGAGGAAGCTAATGATGATGATCATGAAACTTCAAATCAAGTTACTACTGAATCTCGTAGGTAAACCAGAGTGAGATCCGCACCAGAGTGGTACGGTAATCCTGTTCTGGAAGTCATGTTACTAGACCATGACGAACTTGCGAACTATGAGGAAGTGATGATGAGCCCAGATTCCGCGAGATGGCTTGGGGCCATAAAATCTGAGATATGATCCATGTATGACAACAAAGTATGGACTTTGATTGACTTGCTCGATGATCAGCAAAGCCATGTTAAATAAATGGATCTTCAAGAGGAAGACGGACACTGATAGTAGTGTTACTATCTACCAAGCTCGACTTGTTGCAAAAGTTTTTCAACAAGTTCAAGGTGTTGAATACGATGAGGTTTTCTCACTCGTATCGATGCTTAAGTCTATCTGAATCATGTTAGCAATTGCCACATTTTATGAAATCTGGCAAATGGATGTCAAAACTGCATTCCTTAATGGATTTATTAAAGAAGAGTTGTATATGATGCAACCAGAAGGTTTTGTCAATCCTAAAGGTGCTAACAAAATGTGCAAGCTCCAGCGATCCATCTATGGACTGGTGCAAGCATCTCGGAGTTGGAATATACGCTTTGATAAGTTGATCAAAGCATATAGTTTTATATGGACTTACGATGAAGCCTGTATTTACAATAAAGTGAGTGGGAGCACTACAGCCTTTCTGATTAGTATATGTGAGTGACATATTGTTGATCAGAAATGATGTAGAATTTTTCTGCAAAGCATAAAGGAGTGTTTTAAAGGAGTTCTTTAAAAGGAAAAGACCTCAGTAAAAAGCTACTTATATATTGAGCATCAAGATCTATTGAGATAGATCAAGACGCTTGATAAGATTTTCAATGAGTATATATCTTGGCAAGATTTTGAAATAGTTCAAAATGGAACAGTTAAAGAAAGAGTTCTTGCCTGTGTTGCAAAGGTATGAAATTGAGTAAGACTCAAATCCCGACCACAGCAGAAAATAGAAAGAGAATGAAAAGTCATTCCCTATGCCTCAGTCATAGGTTCTATAAAGTATGCTATGCTTTGTACCAGACCTATTGTATACCTTGCTCTGTATTTGGCAAGGGAGTACAATAGTGATCTAGGAGTAGATCACTGGACATTGGTCAAGAATATCCTTAGTAAGGACTAAGGAGATGTTTCTCGATTATGGAGGTGATAAAAGAGTTTGTTGTAAAAGTTACATCAGTGCAAACTTTTACACTGATCCAGATGACTCTAAGTCTCAATCTGGATACATATTGAAAGTGGGAGCGATTAGCTCGAGTAGCTCCGTACAGAGCATTGTAGACATATAATATTTGTAAAATACATACGGCTCTGAATGTGACAGACCCATTGACTAAGCTTCTCTCACGAGCAAAACATGATCACACCTTAGTACTCTTTGGGTGTTAATCACATAAGCGATGTGTACTAGATTATTGACTCTAGTAAACCCTTTGGGTGTTGGTCCCATGACGATGTGAACTATGGGTGTTAATCATATATAAATATGAATATTGGTGTTAAATCACATGGCGATGTGAACTAGATTATTGACTCTAGTGCAAGTGGGAGACTGAAGGACATATGCCCTAGAGGCAATAATAAAGTTATTATTTATTTCCTTATTTCATGATAAATGTTTATTATTCATGCTAGAATTGTATTTACCGGAAACATAATACATGTGTGAATATATAGACAAACAAAGTGTCACTAGTATGCCTCTACTTGACTAGCTCGTTAATCAAAGATGGTTATGTTTCCTAACCATGAACAATGAGTTGTTATTTGATTAACGAGGTCACATCATTAGTTGAATGATCTGATTGACATGACCCATTCCATTAGCTTAGCACCCGATCGTTTAGTATGTTGCTATTGCTTTCTTCATAACTTATACATGTTCCTATGACTATGAGATTATGCAACTCCCGTTTACCGGAGGAACACTTTGGGTACTACCAAACGTCACAACGTAACTGGGTGATTATAAAGGAGTACTACAGGTGTCTCCAATGGTCGATGTTGGGTTGGCGTATTTCGAGATTAGGATTTGTCACTCCGATTGTCGGAGAGGTATCTCTGGGACCTCTCGGTAATACACATCACATAAGCCTTGCAAGCATTACAACTAATATGTTAGTTGTGAGATGATGTATTACGGAACGAGTAAAGAGACTTGCCGGTAACGAGATTGAACTAGGTATTGGATACCGACGATCGAATCTCGGGCAAGTAACATACCGATGACAAAGGGAACAACGTATGTTGTTATGCGGTTTGACCGATAAAGATCTTCGTAGAATATGTAGGAGCCAATATGGGCATCCAGGTCCCGCTATTGGTTATTGACCAGAGACGTGTCTCGGTCATGTCTACATTGTTCTCGAACCCGTAGGGTCCGCACGCTTAAGGTTACGATGACAGTTATATTATGAGTTTATGCATTTTGATGTACCGAAGGTTGTTCGGAGTCCCGGATGTGATCACGGACATGACGAGGAGTCTCGAAATGGTCGAGACGTAAAGATTGATATATTGGAAGCCTATATTTGGATATCGGAAGTGTTCCGGGTGAAATCGGGATTTTACCGGAATACCGGGAGGGTTACCGGAACCCCCCGGGAGCTATTTGGGCCATAGTGGGCCTTAGTGGAAAAGAGAAGGGGCTGCCCTAGATGGGCTGCGCGCCCCCCCTTCCCCTAGTCCTATTAGGACTAGGAGAGGTGGCCGGTGAAGGAAATATGCCCTAGAGACAATAATAAAGTTATTATTTATTTCCTTATTTCATGATAAATGTTTATTATTCATGCTAGAATTGTATTAACCGGAAACATAATACATGTGTGAATACATAGACAAACAAAGTGTCACTAGTATGCCTCTACTTGACTAGCTCGTTAATCAAAGATGGTTATGTTTCCTAACCATGAACAATGAGTTGTTATTTGATTAACGAGGTCACATCATTAGTAGAATGATCTGATTGACATGACCCATTCCATTAGCTTAGCACCCGATCGTTTAGTATGTTGCTATTGCTTTCTTCATGACTTATACATGTTCCTATGACTATGAGATTATGCAACTCCCGTTTACCGGAGGAACACTTTGGGTACTACCAAACGTCACAACGTTACTGGGTGTAAAGGAGTACTACAGGTGTCTCCAATGGTCGATGTTGGGTTGGCGTATTTCGAGATTAGGATTTGTCACTCCGATTGTCGGAGAGGTATCTCTGGGCCCTCTCGGTAATACACATCACATAAGCCTTGCAAGCATTACAACTAATATGTTAGTTGTGAGATGATGTATTACGGAACGAGTAAAGAGACTTGCCGGTAACGAGATTGAACTAGGTATTGGATACCGACGATCGAATCTCGGGCAAGTAACATACCGATGACAAAGGGAACAACGTATGTTGTTATGCGGTCTGACCGATAAAGATCTTCGTAGAATATGTAGGAGCCAATATGGGCATCCAGGTCCCGCTATTGGTTATTGACCAGAGACGTGTCTCGGTCATGTCTACATTGTTCTCGAACCCGTAGGGTCCGCACGCTTAAGGTTACGATGACAGTTATATTATGAGTTTACATGTTTTGATGTAACGAAGGAGTTCGGAGTCCCGGATGAGATTGGGGACATGACGAGGAGTCTCGAAATGGTCGAGACGTAAAGATTCATATATTGGATGATATGGTTAGGCCAAGGGGTCAAGCCCATGAGGCTTTAGATCGGTGCAAAAGGAGTTTTGCGGAGTCCAGGGGGCCAAACGCCGGAGACCCTGGCGTCTGGCCCTGGGCCAGACGCCGAGGCCCATGGCGTCTGGGCCAGACGCCAAGGTTTGTGGCGTTTGGTCCTGGAGTCCGAGTGGGACTCTTGCCTTTCGGGAAAAACCGACTTTGAGGAGGCTTTTGCTCCAAGTTTCGACCCCGGGGCTCAACATATAAATAGAGGGGCAGGGCTAGCACCAAAGACACAACAATTGATCCCTTGGATCTCTTAGCCGTGTGCGGTGCCCCCTCCACTATAGTCCACCTTGATAATATCGTAGCGGTGCTTAGGCGAAGCCCTGCGACGGTAGAACATCAAGATCGTCACCACGCCGTCGTGCTGACGGAACTCTCCCTCGACACTCGGCTGGATCGGAGTTCGAGGGACGTCATCGAGCTGAACGTGTGCTAGAACTCGGAGGTGCCGTAGTTTCGGTGCTTGGTCGGTCGGGCCGTGAAGACGTACGACTACATCAACCGCGTTGTGCTAACGCTTCCGCTTACGGTCTACAAGGGTATGTAGACAACACTCTCCCCTCTCGTTGCTATACATCACCATGATCTTGCGTGTGCGTAGGAAATTTTTTTGAAATTACTACGAAACCCAACAGTCACACTCGTCGAACGCCGGCAGGGCAGCTAGCTGGTCTGTGGGCGCCGCGACTCCCTCGGCGACCGTCTTCTTCGTCGATGCCCGTAAGTTGTTCGACAGTTTGCCAAGGTACGAGATGGACTCTGTCGACGAGTTCTTTTTCCACAATTTCCTTTGCGACTCCGACGATTCGTCGTCCGAGGAGGAGGAGGAGATATTGGCTGTCGTATTGGTCCATCACCACCTCAACAGCCAGCGGTCGTCGTTTCGTGGCTCCATTCCGGGCCACCTTCCGGCGTTGAATCGCAACCGAGAGAGCGGGCATTTCCTTCTCTGGAAGGACTACTTTGATACAACAAACCCGTTGTTCAAATATCACAAATTCCGCTGCCGGTTCCGTATGAGTAGGCATGTTTTCAACCGTATTAGAGAGGGAGTGGTCGCTATGATGACTACTTCGAGTGCAAAGAGGATGCCGTCGGCAAGATTGGTTTTTCCTCTTATCAGAAATGCACTGCCGCCATCCGAATGGTTGCATACGGAATGCCCGGTGATCTCATTGACGAGTACGTCCGTATGAGCGAGTCTACATGCCTAGAGTCCCTGTATAAGTTCTGCAAGACTGTGATTGCTGTGTTTGACCCTGAGTACTTGAGAGAGCCGACAGCTGAAGATACAACCCGTTTGCTGGCGATGAATGCCAGCAGGGGCTTCCCGGGGATGCTTGGTGATGAAGGCACGACCTCGGCCGCGCCGATGATTTGACCCGATCTTTCACGGCGATGCTTGATCAACAATTCGCCCACCTGTTCCTCCTCGCAACCTTCAAGATAATTTTCACTTGTGTACGAAAATACACAAACAAAAATAATGACCCCTTCGGATCAGCACGTAGGCATCGATGTGATGATCAATCCTCCGTCGCTAGTAAATTTCCACGATGGGAAAATCACAGATAATACACAAGATATGGCCGCCCGTAACTCGGACGTTTTTCTGTATATCACATACTCGAAATAAAACTCCAAAACTGATCTCCATGCAATTAGGACCCAACGTGCAGCTTCATGTTCCCAATTTTAACCCATCGTGAAGGTGTACGAAAGGTGGGCGTAATCTCTTTTGGCTTAGGCTCTTGATTGTGTCCCTTGACAAGCTGATTCAAACTGTACAATATTTTATCTCTTGGTTTAATTGGCTCCAGGCCTGTGTGCATGCATACGCTCACATGTATGGGTTGGCTGCAATTTACTCCTTGCTTCAATCTTGGCTGATGTGTAATTTTGACCCTCCTGTATATTGCGTCTCTACAATTAATGGCACAAAAGCCAGGTCCACATAGCTCACGTTTCTTGCCATCTCTACCACGGTGCAATATATTTGAACGTCTGGTAGTTCCTCCAACATTCTCGAATAAGCTCTTCTCGCTCGACTCAATCTGTTTAACTTCAATAGCAGCCACACTTTTTGATGTACTAGATGTTGTCGTGTTCGTATCATCCTCCCTTCCTTCAAACAAAACCGTCCTCGGTTTTGAGATAACTTTCAAAGACACCTCCTTTTCTGGAACTCGCATGTCTACAATAATTGCACTGTCCATCATCGGTTTCAATATGTGTTTCTTTCCATCATGCATGAATGTATAAATGTTGGATTTTCCGGCATGCGTTGCATCATGATCGAACTGCCACGGCCTTCCCAATAGTAACTGGCACGCATCCATTGGTATAACGTACCTTATGTGTAATCTTTAATTTTCCAGAGTTATATAACCAGCTCACATGGTGTGGCTGGGGTGCCGCCACATGGACAAACCCAAAGCCTGCATGACATCCTTGCTAATGGCATTGGTAAAGCTACCACTGTCAATTATCATCTTGCATGGATGGCCCTTGATCATGCACTGTGTTTTGAAAACACTCCACCGCTGTCCCTTTGTACCACAATTTTCTTTGACCTTCTCCAACAACAGATTCAATCCCTCTTTTGGTGCATCAACTTCTTCCTTTGTTTCTTCTTCTTGTTCTCTTCTTTTCACCAAACGATTTTTCCAATCTGCTGTCAACACATCCACTGGCATAGGAATAAAACAAATTCTTTGGCCCTTCCATGATAAAGAGAAACTATTTTTCTTGACATTCCGAACAGCCCCGACACGCGTGCACCATGGGTTTCCAAGTAGCATACGGCACGACACCATGGGCACTGGACAAACATGAAAAAAATTCCGCACAACAATATTTCCCCAGATCAAAAATTAGCAAAATCCTATGTGTAATTTTTATTTCACCTTTGAACCACTTCAGCGTGTACGGTCTTTCAAGGGGCGCCATATTCAGCCCCAATTTTTTCACCACCTCAATGCTCACCATGTTGACCGCAGAACCTTCATCAATCGTCAAATTGACACACCGCTCCTTCACGACGCAACGAGTGTGAAAAAGAACGGCCTCGCCGATGCCCTCCTCCTCCATCAATAAGTTCTTGCTCAACATGTTGATGCTCGCCTCCATAGACAATATTGCAAACATGATATGACTGTGTGTAATTTATTTATGATGGTCGCTGCTAACAAAACAAAACAAAGTCTACACCTATGGTCGAATATCATAAATAAATTACACACGGTCATATCATCCTCTCCCCCTTGCAACGAAACCGTCCTCGGTTTCGAGTCAATTTGTTCAGCAAAATTCTTATCTATAGACTGCATCATGATTGTAGAAATTTTACCATCTGGAACCTTCTTCTTCGTTGCTTCTCCCTCCTCTTTAATCTTTTCCTGATGTTCTTTCCTCCAAGCAATATAACGCTCCTCACCCATGGGCACGAGCATGCACTTCTTACCCTTCTTAATGGTATATCTGTGTGTTTGACCATCATACACAACATAGTGCTCTTTGTACCATGGCTTGCCCAACAACAAGTGACACGAAACCATCGGTGCCGGAATCACATCGCACAAAATCTCACAAAAATAATTTCCCAACAAAAACGGTACCTTGGTTTGCTGCGTGACAGTGAGCTCTTCTTGACCCCAATGAAACAAGTATGGTTGTGGACGTGGTGTCATTGGTAGATACAGCTTCTCCACCATCTCGATGCTTGCAGCGTTGATCAAATTCATGTGATCGATCGTCATGGCACATGATCTCTCTCTCACCACCACACGCGTGTGAAAAAGTCCGGTCCAACGGCCTTCCTCCTCCAACTGAAATACATAGCTTAACTTACTGAATGACGATGCCCTCACCATCTTCTCCATAGTGTCGTGAACAACCTGATGCTCTGATTACCACCTGATAAGGACTGAACCCCGTTGGCGAGATCCGATCCATTGTTGCGTCCCGAACTTCCACGACACTCCACCTTCAGCAGCAGTAGCCTCTCTCCCGCGCACGCGATGTACACGAAATAGAGGGTTTGAACCTTGCGGCTCAGCACGAGAAAACCAATCTCGACGATGGTACTCACGCGCAAAAACAATTTCCTCACAGAAATCACAACGCAGAGGTTTTCTAAAGATCCCTCTAAAACTTGATACGGGTGTCTACCCTTGAAAATACATCATGTCTATTTCATAAAACAATAACCCCCTTTTACATCCATGCACAATGGCTTTAAATAACTGACTTGAACTTGGCCTAAACCCCTCACGCACGCACTCAACTTTGGAAAGAAAATAAACTAGTATAAAATATAAGAGTCCAATCTTTTTACATCTCAGATTGGATTTTCTAGCTAGTTTAACCCTGTACGCCATCTTTCTTTCTGGTGGGCCCCATCCTACATCCTGTAGAGATAAACAACTCCATGCATTAAGTCTCCTGCCCGTATCTATCTTGTAAGCCTTCTTGCATGGCAGGAACAAATATAATATACATCGACGTGCCTTGTATTTGTAGTTACCAAACATACATGATCTCTTTCCTTTTTTGCAACTCCAAGAAAAGACCTTCCATGCAAGAACGCATGCATCACTTTGCTTCATACTAGTCCATCGTATCAACTCCATGCTTGCTCCCCTAGTCAGCCCACGTGTAGTTTCATGATCAACAACAATTAGAGCTTTATCTTAAACAATACCAGTAGCATATTCGACCATAGGTGTAGACTTTGTTTTGTTAGCAGCGACCATCATAAATAAATTACACACGGTCATATCATCCTCTCCCCCTTGCAACGAAACCGTCCTCCGTTTCGAGTCGATTTGTTCAGCAAAATTCTTATCTATAGACTGCATCATGATTGTAGAAATTTTACCATCTTGAACCTTCTTCTTCATTGCTTCTCCCTCCTCTTTAATCTTTTCCTGATGTTCTTTCCTCCAAGCAATATAACGCTCCTCACCCATGGGCACGAGCATGCACTTCTTACCCTTCTTAATGGTATATCTATGTGTTTGACCATCATACACAACATCATGCTCTTTGTACCATGGCTTGCCCAACAACAAGTGACACAAAACCATCGGTGCCCGAATCACATCGCACAAAATCTCACAAAAATAATTTCCCAACAAAAACGGTACCTTGGTTTGCTGCGTGACAGTGAGCTCTTCTTGACCCCAATGAAACAAGTATGGTTGTGGACGTGGTGTCATTGGTAGATTCAGCTTCTCCACCATCTCGATGCTTGCAGCGTTGATCAAATTCATGTGATCGATCGTCATGACACATGATCTCTCTCTCACCACCACACGCGTGTGAAAAAGCCCGGTCCAACGGCCTTCCTCCTCCAACTGAAATACATAGCTTAACTTACTGAATGACGATGCCCTCACCATCTTCTCCATAGTGTCGTGAACAACCTGATGCTCTGATTACCACCTGATAAGGACTGAACCCCGTTGGCGAGATCCGATCCGTTGTTGCGTCCCAAACTTTCACGACGCTCCACCTTCAGCAGCAGTAGCCTCTCTCCCGCGCACGCGATGTACACGAAATAGAGGGTTTGAACCTTGCGGCTCAGCACGAGAAAACCAATCTCGACGATGGTACTCACGCGCAAAAACAATTTCCTCACAGAAATCGCAACGCAGAGGTTTTCTAAAGATCCCTCTAAAACTTGATACGGGTGTCTACCCTTGAAAATACATCGTGTCTATTTCATAAAACAATAACCTCCCTTTTACATCCATGCACAATGGCTTTAAATAACTGACTTGAACCTGGCCTAAACCCCTCACGCACGCACTCAACTTTAGAAAGAAAATAAACTAGTATAAAATATAAGAGTCCAATCTTTTTACATCTCAGATTGGATTTTCTAGCTAGTTTAACCCTGTACGCCATCTTTCTGTCTGGTGGGCCCCATCCTACATCCTGTAGAGATAAACAACTCCATGCATTAAGTCTCCTGCCCGTATCTATCTTGTAAGCCTTCTTGCATGGCAGGAACAAATATATATACATCGCCGTACCTTGTATTTGTAGTTACCAAACATACATGATCTCTTTCCTTTTTTGCAACTCCAAGAAAAGACCTTCCATGCAAGAACGCATGCATCACTTTGCTTGGTACTAGTCCATCGTATCAACTCCATGCTTGCTCCCCTAGTCAGCCCACGTGTAGTTTCATGATCAACAACAATTAGAGCTTTATCTTGAACAATACCAGTAGCATATTCGACCATAGGTGTAGACTTTGTTTTGTTAGCAGCGACCATCATAAATAAATTACACACGGTCATATCACTTGGCAGCATAGACTTCATGCACTGGGTGTGGAAGAACTGCCCTTCTGCTTGGTAAGGGTAGTATAAGGGACATGTCAGGGGTTGCACTGTCATACTAGAGGCCGTGGCGTCTCAAGATCTCTGGATCTGGCACTCTTTCGTTGGCATGGCTGGATCACACAATGATATCAGCATGCTTCAGCGCTCGCCGGTGTTTGCTAGGCTTGCCGAAGGCAACAACCCACCGGTGAACTTTACTGTCAACGGCCACAACTACGATAAATGGTACTATTTGGGTGACGGTATCTATCCTCAGTGGACCACTATTGTCAAAACAATACCCAACCCTGTCGGAGAGAAAAGAAAAAGATTTGCCCAAGAGCAAGAGAGTGCCAGGAAGGATGTCGAGCGTGCCTTTGGTGTTTTGCAATCTTGATGGGGCATCGTTCGGTATCCTGCTAATACTTGAAGCACGCAGAAACTATGGGAGGTGATGACTGCTTGTGTGATCATGCACAATATGATCGTAGAAGACGAGCGCCCGGAATGTCTGTATGATCAAGGCTTTCAGTTTCAGGGTAAGAATGTTGTGCCTGAGCATGGAGTAGCGGCAACATTTGAGCAGTTCACTCAGTTTCATGAAGACACGCGTGATTGGGAAACTCACGTGCAACTGCAAAATGATGCAAAATGATTTGGTTGAGCATATGTGGACTCATGTTGGCAACCAATAGATTGTATCTTCTTTTATTCGTTTGCAAAACTACGTGAAACATTTTTATTTGTATTTGGTTTGTAAAACTATACTATTTATTTGGACGGCTAGACTATTTGATTTGTTTTAACATTTTCATTTCACAATATGTTTGAATACAAATCAATGTAAAATTGGATTGCCAGCCGGCCACGCCTGCACATATGGTTCGGCGCGTTGAACGCGTTGCCGACCCATATCAGTAACAGGGCGGATGCCGGGTAGGCGGCCGATCCGAACAGACAAAAAGCAGACAAAATCGCCATTCGTTTGGGTCGGCCCGTTAGAGTTGCTCTAACTGATCATCGGGTAGCTAGCTACCAATAGCACCATCCGCCATGGGTGCGCCACCATCTCGTCTACGACCAACAACAGCCCCACGGATTCCAGGAGGACGCCCCGGACGGCGAAGGCCGCTTCGGCCAGAACTCCCGCGAGCCATTAATCCAAGAACCGGTACTGGGTGAAGACCACAGCCTGAAGCACGAAGGAAAACAATGGGGAGAATCTCGTATTTATAAGGACCAGAGGCGTGGAAAGAAACAGCGGGAGACGACCAGAACGATCTGTAAGAGCGGCGTCCAGAATTCACGAAGACAGCGGCGCCACCATAAAATTCTACATCCACGTACCTGGCAATCTCTGTAAAAAAAATCGGCGACGTGCCCGTCACAGGCCAACACATAGAAATCCCAATGGCATGCACCATATCAGGAAAGATCCAAGAGATCACGTTTTAAAAATAAAAAATAAAACCTATCAATGAACGGCCATGTCCACAATTAGGAGGCGGTTAGCGCCAGATGTATCCCCAGATCTGGTACCCCTTCATATCCCAAATAAATAGCACGTGGCAGCACGTGATTAACCAGTTTTAGGCTGTAAAAGAACATCAAAAGATCCACAAAAGTGAAACGGTTCTAGATCTAGAGATTGTAAGATGTAGCGGTTCCACACTATTGTAGAGCAAAATTAAAGAGACAAACAAAGAGTCCAAATGATCCACTAGTTTCATTACAACACAGGAGATCCACTTATATACATGATGAAGGGGTGTGTTGGGGACAGAGCCGGTCCTGGGGCAGGGCGAACGGGGCGGCCGCCCCGGGCCCCCGAAAGTCAGGGGCCCCATCTCAGGTATATGTACGCTAGTACGTACATGCATACAAGTCTTCGAGGGAAAAACACAATTGAAGCCAATCTCAGCGCCTCGCTCAGCCTCTGGTACGCTAGTCTAGGAAACTAAAAAGTATATGGTGGGCCTGGCCCATGTTTGCATGTACGTGGAGACCGGAGAGGAAAAGGAATCTTCGATTTACTAATCACTATTTCCTGTAACTTCGGATTCACTAATCACTATTTCCTGTAACTTCGGATCGGTTGTTCCCTGCCCTTTTGGCTGTTCCACTGTTTCTGTTCGTCTAATCCTCTTCGACTCTGCTTCCTCAGGAACGACGCGGCGACTGCGGCAGGTACATCTCGTCGCACCCTCTTCCCTCGCATGTTCTTCTTCCTGTTTATTTTCTTTCTAATCCTCATTCCCAACTTGTCAATCGATCAATCAGGTTAACAGGGAATTGTTGTTAGGGCGCTCGAAGCATTGCGCGCATGTAGTCAGATTGGATTATAGGGAGAAGGTACTAGCAGATTGTCAATACATTGGATGATCTTCTATACTAAATCTAATATTTTAATTAGCTTAATTTGTTCCTTCTAGTTTCAGCAGGGGTCATGTCGAGTTCGGGTAGAAAGAAAGGAAGAAGGACGCAGATGAGGAGATAGAAGAATTGAGAGGATCTCTTTTTAAATACTATAAGAGCGATACAAGTACTCCAAGAAATCCAGACGAGTTGACGATAGTTCTTGCGGGTGACCAAACTAATGGCAATTAGGAAGATGATGGTCATACTCCTATAAAAGGCAATGCTGACGTCAACATGGATGATAGCACTGTGAGTGATCATGAGCCCATATTTATTTTGTATTGCATATCGGATTTTCTTTACTCTGCCTGTTACTGTGGCATCAGCTGAAAGAAGTTTATTCAAAGTTGAGATTGTTGAAGAACTACCTGAGATCTACAATGTCGCAAGAGATGTTAAATGGCCATACAAATTTATGCATTGAGAAAAAAATTGCTTGACGAAATTGATATTGATACTATTATTAGCGATTTTGCATCTCATAATGCTAGGAGAAAATTTTGAAGGTAATATGTAATACATTATGTGATATGCACAATCATTTAGGACACACTTAATTATTCTCTTTGATACAAATTATACCCACGTATGATGATTATCAATTAGACATTTATATTAAGGGCCCCGAAGGGCCTGGGATTGTAGTTTCGCCCCGGGCTCCCGAAATCTTAGGACCCGCCCTGGTTGGGGAGACACCTCTTCCCCCAACAGACACCTCCTGGGAGGCATCCCTCCCACAATTGATCACATATTTTATTTCTCAACACTCCCCCTTGATCAATTTGTCAGTTGTATATTGCAAACTGAAAACTTCTCCTAAAACCCCGTGGGGAAAAATGAGGAGAAACCTTATAATAATATGCCATCGAAAACTCCTTTAAAACCCAATGGGAAAAATATAAGAAGAAACCAATATGGCATATATCCGCACTTGTATTTATATTGTCTCGTTAAAAACCTTATATGAGAAACCATCATGGAAAACTCATAAAGGGAAAAAGAGTATAATATGAGTGATTTGAGGATCACCAAATGGGTTATAACTTGGGATTTTACTCCCCCTGAACTTTGCAAACCTCAAGAATATCTCATACCAATTCCACGAATCTAGTTCTGGAATATAAACATTGATAGAGACATTGTGAACATCACAATAATCTGTTTTCATATTATCCTCTTACATTTCTATAATTCACAAGGATAAATATAACACATAAGCAATACAAGTGACATTATCTTGGTAGATAATGATAATCCCCACATGATTTAACATGTGGTCAATCATTCTATGAAGTCATCCATATTTTGTGATGCTTCAAATAAAACATAATGATTACTGAAAGGACTCGTTTAGAGTCTATTCTGAAGACTTGCTTCAAAATACTCTTCCAGCAAACCTAGTCTTTGATATGGCATTGTGGGATCAGATAATTAGCCACTATCAATATATCAAACCATGGTCCTGATACGTCTCCGTCGTATCTACTTTTCCAAACACTTTTGCCCTTGTTTTGGACTCTAACTTGTATGATTTGAATGGAACTAATCCAGACTGACGCTGTTTTCAGCAGAATTACCATGGTGTTGTTTTATGTGCAGAAAACAAATATTCTCGGAATGACCTGAAACTCCACGGAACATCTTAGAAAAAACAATAAAAAATCCTCGCCAAAGATGAAGACCAGGGGGGCCACACCCTTCTCACGAGGGTGGGGGGCGCCCCCCCTAGGGCGACCCCCCTACCTCGTGGGCCCCCTGTTGCCTCTCTGACTCCAACTCCACCCCCATATATTGAGTTTCGATGAGAAAAAAATCAAAGAGAAGAAATCATCGTGTTTTATGATACGGACCGCCGCCAAGCCCTAAAACCTCTCGGGATGGCTGATTTGGAGTCCGTTCGGGGCTCCGAAGAGGGGGATTCGTCGTCGTCATCATCATCAACCATCCTCCATCACCAATTCCATTATGCTCACCGCCGTGCGTGAGTAATTCCATCATAGGCTTTCTGGACGGTGATGGGTTGGATGAGATTTATCATGTAATCGAGTTAGTTTTGTTAGGGTTTGATCCCTAGTATCCATTATGTTCTGAGATTGATGTTGCTATGACTTTGCTATGCTTAATGCTTGTCATTAGGGCCCGAGTGCCATGATTTCAGATCCGAACCTATTATGTTTTCATGAATATATGTGAGTTCTTGATCCTATCTTGCAAGTCTATAATCACCTACTATGTGTTATGATTCGGCAACCCCGAAGTGACAATAACCGGGACCACTCCCGGTGATGACCATAGTTTGAGGAGTTCATGTATTCACTATGTGCTAATGCTTTGTTCCGGTTCTCTATTAAAAGGAGGCCTTAATATCCCTTAGTTTCCAATAGGACTCCGCTGCCACGGGAGGGTAGGACAAAAGATGTCATGCAAGTTCTTTTCCATAAGCACGTATGACTATATACGGAATACATGCCTACATTACATTGATGAATTGGAGCTAGTTCTGTGTCACCCTATGTTATGACTGTTACATGATGAACCGCATCCGGCATAATTATCCATCACTGATCTGGTGCCTACGAGTTTTCCATATACTGGTTTACGCTTATTTACTTTCCCACTGCTATTGTTACAATCACTACAAAATACCAAAAACATTACTTTTGCTGTCTTTACTTTTGTTGCTGCTACCACTACTATCATATTACTTTGCTACTAAACACTTTGCTGCAGATACTAAGTTTCCAGGTGTGGTTGAATTGACAACTCAGCTGCTAATACTTCAGAATATTCTTTGGCTCCCCTTGTGTCGAATCAATAAATTTGGGTTGAATACTCTACCCTCGAAAGCTGTTGCGATCTCCTATACTTGTGGGTTATCAGGTCCCATCTTGATTTTCCGGATGAAACTGATCAAGATCCTTTGTGCCCTAGATATATCTGAGGATATTCCTTACACAAACCTTATACCTTTCGGGGGATTGCACTCCCAATAAATTGTCAAAAACTATAGTGTCAGGCCTGACATATTTTGCAAGATATGTGAGTGTGTCGATGGTATTTAGATATGGCAATTCATGCCCCACTATCACTTCACCATCTCCCCTATGTCTCAAGGATTTTGTATCCCATATTAGGTATAATATGACCATATGTGTCTTTGATATAATATATCCATATTGAACTTCTCTAATACTTTTGGATATATGAAGACTGATATCTTAGGGGGATATGATCAAGTCATAAACTTAGCATAATTTGGTTTAACCCAATAATCCGTCTTAATCATGATTGTGTGTATTTCATGTCTTATATAGACTTTGACGATAAGATCATCGACGCCACAAATTAAGGTGATGTAAAATCCAATCCAGGATTTCTCCATGAATACACGTCAACAAACATTAGTATGAGAGTAATCCTTGTCAAGTAATAACTCACTTAGTCGGTTGCACCACACAATTCTCCGACTAGTTGAAGTCATAGAATGACTTCAGAAGTTCCACACATGCATGTTGCGATTTACCTTTGGATTCAGAGTATTAAGTCATTCAATGACTTCAATATATACATCCAAACTAACTGACCATGGGAGTATGTAGACATTACATGCGTGAACCGTATGGATCTGTACTGCCATTAACATTCAGTATCGAAACATAATTCCACTCATACCAAGAAGGTATGCTACATCATAACCGATGTTGGGTCTCTGCGAAAAACCCTTGTGCTACAAGCCTCGCTTTATCACCACCTCATTTATTTCCGTTTCCAAACGAAAATTCACTTCTCTTCCCTCTAGAAGATACTTATGAGTAGCGAGTTTTACAATGGTAAATACCTCTCTTTTGATGAGTGAGTGCTACTCTTCCTTAATTGCTTCCTTTCATTTGAACCAATATAAGTGCAACAACACTCTCCATGGATTTGGTTCAGGGCCCAAAAGAATTCTATCAATTCTCGAGAAAAATTTTATGTTGACATATGTAGACTTTCGCATATACGATTCTCATGAATCAATATCATTGTGGAATTCTTGTTATGCCTCTTAACTCCTTGTGATTTCCCACAACAACGGAGTCAAGGTATTTTGATGACCCAACACATAAAAATGTGTGCACATATGTGATGGACTTTGGATGTCGCGCATCCCTCAGGTGTCATTCAACCCAGGGTTGAATCATATTTACTGATCGAGGGGTCAATCTCCTATGTTTCCACTCAAACATATGAGAACTTAATCTCATGCAACCAGAATTCTCCCCCTCTTGCTCTCATCTAGGGATATGAGTGGTTCATTAGGTACCTCCACTCATTCTGGTAATTGACCATAATGACACTTTTGTCATCAGTAAATATACTTGGCAGATTATTTGCAATATGCTGCAAATTTCACATAACCTGAACCTCAAGTTCAGATTCTTAAGTACGTGGATAAAATTTCTATTACATTTATTATCCATTTCCTGGCATTCTTTGTGGTACATATCTCTCCTTAATGCCAGAAAATATTCTTATTGCAAAAGCAATCAGCGTATGGGCTGCAAATAACTCCCTTCATAGGGTTAAGGTATTTGACGGATTAACGATCAAACCATAATTATTCCTCACATAGATCCCAACCATATGTGAAGGCCCATGATATACGCTGGGGTGGTGACACCGGTATGCAACCAAATTACCGCAGATGGGAAATACTTCACTTATTTACACGTACAAACTGCAAGGGGGTGCAATATCATTTGATCTTATTTAGACCAAAGTTGCGGAGTGTGAGACCGCATGTTACCATCAAAAAAATGTTGGTAAATCACTATTATGCAACATTGAATCTCTTTCATAAGAGATCAAGCCAAACCATTCTGGTTATGTACTATATACTGAATATAACCATTGAATGCTCGTGAATGAACTTCAACGGTATTTACATTCCAATGGAATTATCCCACGTTAGGATAATTTGCTCTAAGTTCGTCAATTTGAGCAATTCATTCAGTAAACACATGGTTTTGTGTGAGTACACATCTAAGACAATCTTCTAGATGCGTCTATGAACACCATAAAGTGTTGGGTTTCGTAGTAATTTCAAAAAAATTCCTACGCACACGCAAGATCATGGTGATGCATAGCAACGAGAGGGGGAGAGTGTGATCTACGTACCCTTGTAGATCGACAACGGAAGCGTTAACTTGGTTGATGTAGTCATACGTCTTCACGGCCCGACCGATCAAGCACCGAAACTACGGCACCTCCGAGTTCTAGCACACGTACAACTCGATGACGATCCCCGGACTCCGATCCAGCAAAGTGTCGGGGAAGAGTTCCGTCAGCACGACGGCGTGGTGACGATCTTGATGTACTACTGTCGCAGGGCTTCGCCTAAGCATCGCTACAATATTATTGAGGACTATGGTGGAAGGGGGCACCGCACACGTCTAAGAATATGATCACGTGGATCAACTTGTGTCTAGGGGTGCCCCCTGCCCCCGTATATAAAGGAGCAAGTGGGAGGAGGCCGGCCGGCCCCTATGGCGCGCCAAGGAGGAGTCCTCCTCCTAGTAGGAGTAGGACTCCTACTAGGAGGGGGAAAGAAGTGGGGAGGGAGAAGGAAAGGGGGGCGCCGCCCCCCCTCTCCTAGTCCAATTCGGACCAGGGGGGAGGAGGCGCGCGGCCCACCTTTGGCTGCCCCTCTCTCTCTCCACTAAGGCCCATATGG
>NC_041384.1:718664829-718679804 GCF_002162155.2 Triticum dicoccoides
AACCTTCGGTACATCAAAATGCATAAACTCATAATATAACTGTCATCGTAACCTTAAGCGTGCGGACCCTACGGGTTCGAGAACAATGTAGACATGACCGAGACACGTCTCCGGTCAATAACCAATAGCGGAACCTGGATGCTCATATTGGCTCCTACATATTCTACGAAGATCTTTTATCGGTCAGACCGCATAACAACATACGTTGTTCCCTTTGTCATCGGTATGTTACTTGCCCGAGATTCGATCGTCGGTATCCTATACCTAGTTCAATCTCGTTACTGGCAAGTCTCTTTACTCGTTCTGTAATACATCATCCTGCAACTAACTCATTAGTTGCAATGCTTGCAAGGCTTAAGTGATGTGCATTACCGAGAGGGCCCAGAGATACCTCTCCGACAATCAGAGTGACAAATCCTAATCTCGAAATACGCCAACTCAACATGTACCTTTGGAGACACCTGTAGAGCTCCTTTATAATCACCCAGTTACGTTGTGACGTTTGGTAGCACATAAAGTGTTCCTCTGGCAAACGGGAGTTGCATAATCTCATAGTCAGAGGAACATGTATAAGTCATGAAGAAAGCAATAGCAACATACTAAACGATCGGGTGCTAAGCTAATGGAATGGGTCATGTCAATCAGATCATTCAACTAATGATGTGATCCCATTAATCAAATAACAACTCTTTGTCCATGGTTAGGAAACATAACCATCTTTGATTAACGAGCTAGTAAAGTAGAGGCATACTAGTGACACTCTGTTTGTCTATGTATTCACACATGTATTATGTTTCCGGTTAATACAATTCTAGCATGAATAATAAACTTTTATCATGATATAAGGAAATAAATAATAACTTTATTATTGCCTCTAGGGCATATTTCATTCAGTCCCCACTTGCACTAGAGTCAATAATCTAGATTACACAGTAATGATTCTAACACCCATGGAGCCTTGGTGCTGATCATGTTTTGCTCGTGGAAGAGGCTTAGTCAACGGGTCTGCAACATTCAGATCCGTATGTATCTTGCAAATCTCTATGTCTCCCACCTGGACTAGATCCCGGATGGAATTGAAGCGTCTCTTGATGTGCTTGGTTCTCTTATGAAATCTGGATTCCTTCGCCAAGGCAATTGCACCAGTATTGTCACAAAAGATTTTCATTGGACCCGATGCACTATATATGACACCTAGATCGGATATGAACTCCTTCATCCAGACTCCTTCATTCGCTGCTTCCGAAGCAGCTATGTATTCCGCTTCACACGTAGATCCCGCCACGACGCTCTGTTTAGGACTGCACCAACTGACAGCTCCACCGTTTAATGTAAACATGTATCCGGTTTGCGATTTAGAATCGTCCGGATCAGTGTCAAAGCTTGCATCAACGTAACCGTTTACGATGAGCTCTTTGTCACCTCCATATACGAGAAACATATCCTTAGTCCTTTTCAAGTACTTCAGGATGTTCTTGACCGCTGTCCAGTGATCCACTCCTGGATTACTTCGTACCTCCTTGCTAGACTTATAGCAAGGCACACATCAGGTCTGGTACACAGCATTGCATACATGATAGAGCCTATGGTTGAAGCATAGGGAACATCTTTCATTTTCTCTTTATCTTCTGCAGTGGTCGGGCATTGAGTCTGACTCAACTTCACACCTTGTAACACAGGCAAGAACCCTTTCTTTGCTTGATCCATTTTGAACTTCTTCAAAATCTTGTCAAGGTATGTGCTTTGTGAAAGTCCAATTAAACGTCTTGATCTATCTCTATAGATCTTTATGCCTAATATGTAACCAGCTTCACCGAGGTCTTTTATTGAAAAACTCTTATTCAAGTATCCCTTTATGCTATCCAGAAATTCTATATCATTTCCAATCAGTAATATGTCATCCACATATAATATCAGAAATGCTACAGAGCTCCCACTCACTTTCTTGTAAATACAGGCTTCTCCAAAAGTCTGTATAAAACCAAATGCTTTGATCACACTATCAAAGTGTTTATTCCAACTCCGAGAGGCTTGCACCAGTCCATAAATGGATCGCTGGAGCTTGCACACTTTGTTAACTCCCTTTGGATCGACAAAACCTTCCGGTTGCATCATATACAACTCTTCTTTCAGAAATCCATTCAGGAATGCAGTTTTGACATCCATCTGCCAAATTTCATAATCATAAAATGCGGCAATTGCTAACATGATTCAGACAAACTTAAGCATCGCTACGGGTGAGAAGGTCTCATCGTAGTCAACCCCTTGAACTTGCCGAAACCCTTTTGCGACAAGTCGAGCTTTGTAGACAGTAATATTACCGTCGGCGTCAGTCTTCTTCTTGAAGATCCATTTATTCTCAATTGCTTGCCGATCATTGGGCAAGTCAACCAAAGTCCATACTTTGTTCTCATACATGGATCCCTTCTCAGATTTCATGGCTTCAAGCCATTTTGCGGAATCTGGGCTCACCATCGCTTCTTCATAGTTCATAGGTTCATCATGATCTAGTAGCATGACTTCCAGAACTGGATTACCCTACCACTCTGGCGCGGATCTCACTCTGGTTGATCTACGAGGTTCAGTAGTATCTTGTTCTGAAGTTTCATGATCATTATCATTAGCTTCCTCACTAATTGGTGTAGGTGTCACAGAAACAGTTTCCTGTGATGCACTACCTTCCAATAAGGGAGCAGGTACAGTTACCTTGTCAAGTTCTACTTTCCTCCCACTCACTTCTTTCGAGAGAAACTCCTTCTCCAGAAAGTTTCCAAACTTAGCAACAAAAGTCTTGCCTTTGGATCTGTGATAGAAGGTGTATCCAATAGTCTCCTTTGGATATCCTATGAAGACACAGCTCTCTGATTTGGGTTCGAGCTTATCAGGTTGAAGCTTTTTCACATAAGCATCGCAACCCCAAACTTTCAGAAACGACAACTTTGGTTTCTTGCCAAACCATAGTTCATAAGGCGTCGTCTCAACGGATTTTGATGGTGCCCAATTTAACGTGAATGCGGCCGTCTCCAAAGCATAACCCCAAAACGATAGCGGTAAATCAGTAAGAGACATCATAGATCGCACCATATCTAGTAAAGTACGATTACGGCGTTCGGACACACCATTACGCTGTGGTGTTCTGGGTGGCGTGAGTTGCGAAACTATTCCGCATTGTTTCAAATGTACACCAAACTCGTAACTCAAATATTCTCCTCCGTAGAAACTTTATTTTCTTGTTACGATGATTTTCAACTTCACTCTGAAATTCTTTGAACTTTTCAAACGTTTCAGACTTATGTTTCATTAAGTAGATATACCCATATCTTCTTAAGTCATCTGTGAAGGTGAGAAAATAACGATATCCGCCACGAGCCTCAATATTCATCGGACCACATACATCTGTATGTATGATTTCCAACAAATCTGTTGCTCTCTCCATAGTACCGGAGAACGGCGTTTTAGTCATCTTGCCCATGAGGCACGGTTCGCAAGTACCAAGTGATTCATAATCAAGTGGTTCCAAAAGTCCATCAGTATGGAGTTTCGTCATGCGCTTTACACCGATATGACCTAAATGGCAGTGCCACAAATAAGTTGCACTATCATTATCAACTCTGCATCTTTTAGCTTCAACATTATGAATATGTGTGTTACTACTATCGAGATTCAATAAGAATAGACCACTCTTCAAGGGTGCATGGCCATAAAAGATATTACTCATATAAATAGAACAACCATTATTCTCCGATTTAAATGAATAACCGTCTCGCATCAAACAAGATCCAGATATAATGTTCATGCTTAACGCTGGCACCAAATAACAATTATTTAGGTCTAATGTTAATCCCGAAGGTAGATGTAGAGGTAGCGTGCCGACCGCGATCACATCGACTTTGGAACCGTTTCCCACGCGCATCGTGACCTCGTCCTTAGCCAATCTTCGCTTAATCCGTAGTCTCTGTTTCGAGTTGCAAATATTAGCAACAGAATCAGTATCAAATACCCAGGTGCTACTGCGAGCATTAGTAAGGTACACATCAATAACATGTATATCACATATACCTTTGTTCACCTTGCCGTCCTTCTTATCCGCCAAATACTTGGGGCAGTTCCGCTTCCAGTGACCAGTCTGCTTGCAGTAGAAGCACTCAGTTTCAGGCTTAGGTCCAGACTTGGGTTTCTTCTCTTGAGCAGCAACTTGCTTGCTGTTCTTCTTGAAGTTCCCCTTCTTCTTTCCTTTGCCCTTTTTTCTTGAAACTAGTGGTCTTGTTGACCATCAACACTTAATGCTCCTTTTTGATTTCTACCTCCGCAGCTTTCAGCATTGCGAAGAGCTCGGGAATAGTCTTATTCATCCCTTGCATATTATAGTTCATCACGAAGCTCTTGTAGCTTGGTGGCAGTGATTGAAGAATTCTGTCAATGACGCAATCATCTGGAAGATTAACTCCCATTTGAATCAAGTGATTATTATACCCAGATATTTTGAGTATATGCTCACTGACAGAACTGTTCTCCTCCATCTTGCAGCTTTAGAACTTATTGGAGACTTCATATCTCTCAATCCGGGCATTTGCTTGAAATATTAACTTCAACTCCTGGAACATCTCATATGCTCCATGATGTTCAAAACGTTGTTGAAGTCCCAGTTCTAAGCCGTAAAGCATGGCACACTGAACTATCGAGTAGTCATCAGCTTTGCTCTGCCAGACGTTCACAACATCTGGTGTTGCTCCAGCAGCAGGCCTGACACCCAGCGGTGCTTCCAGGACGTAATTCTTCTGTGCAGCAATGAGGATAATCCTCAAGTTACGGACCCAGTCCGTGTAATTGCTACCATCATCTTTCAACTTTGCTTTCTCAAGGAACGCATTAAAATTCAACGGAACAACAGCACGGGCCATTTATCTACAATCATACATAAAACGAGCAAGATACTATCAGGTACTAAGTTCATGATAAATTTAGGTTCAATTAATCATATTACTTAAAGAACTCACACTTAGATAGACATCCCTCTAATCCTCTAAGTGATTACGTGATCCAAATCAACTAAACCATGTCCGATCATCACGTGAGATGGAGTAGTTTCATTGGTGAACATCACTATGTTGATCATATCTACTATATGATTCACGCTCGACCTTTCGGCCTCCGTGTTCTGAGGACATATCTGTATATGCTTGGCTCGTCAAGTATAACCTGAGTATTCCGCGTGTGCAACTATTTTGCACCCGTTGTATTTGAACGTAGAGCCTATCACACCCAATCATCACGTGGTGTCTCAGCACGAAGAACTTTCGCAACGGTGCATACACAGGGAGAACACTTCTTGATAATTAGTGAGAGATCATCTTATAATGCTACCGTCGATCAAAGCAAGATAAGATGCATAAAAGATAAACATCACATGTAATCAATATAAGTGATCTGATATGGCCATCATCATCTTGTGCTTGTGATCTCCATCTCCGAAGCACCGTCATGATCACCATCGTCACCGGCGCAACACCTTGATCTCCATCGTAGCATCGTTGTCGTCTCGCCAATCTTATGCTTCCACGACTATCGCTACCGCTTAGTGATAAAGTAAAGCATTACAGCGCGATTGCATTGCATACAATAAAGCGACAACCATATGGCTCCTGCCAGTTGCCGATAACTCGGTTACAAAACATGATCATCTCATACAATAAAATTTAGCATCATGTCTTGACCATATCACATCACAACATGCCCTGCAAAAACAAGTTAGACGTCCTCTACTTTGTTGTTGCATGTTTTGCGTGGCTGCTACGGGCTTAAGCAAGAACCAATCTTACCTACGCATCAAAACCACAACGATAGTTTGTCAAGTTGGTGTTGTTTTAACCTTCGCAAGGACCGGGCGTAGCCACCCTCGGTTCAACTAAAGTTGGAGAAACTGTCACCCGCAAGCCACCTATGTGCAAAGCACGTCGGGGAAACCGGTCTTGCGTAAGCGTACGCGTAATGTCGGTCCAGGCCGCTTCGTCCAACAATACCGCCAAACAAAGTATGACATGCTGGTAAGGAGTATGACTTATATCGCCCACAACTCACTTGTGTTCTACTCGTGCATATAACATCAACATATAAAACCTAGGCTCGGATGCCACTGTTGGGTTTCGTAGTAATTTCAAAAAAATTCCTACGCACACGCAAGATCATGGTGATGCATAGCAACGAGAGGGGGAGAGTTTGATCTACGTACCCTTGTAGATCGACAACGGAAGCGTTAACTTGGTTGATGTATTCGTATGTCTTCACGGCCCGACCGATCAAGCACCGAAACTACGGCACCTCCGAGTTCTAGCACACGTTCAGCTCGATGACGATCCCCGGACTCTGATCCAGCAAAGTGTCGGGGAAGAGTTCCGTCAGCACGACGGCGTGGTGACAATCTTGATGTACTACTGTTGCAGGGCTTCGCCTAAGCATCGCTACAATATTATTGAGGACTATGGTGGAAGGGGGCACCGCACACGGCTAAGAATATGATCACGTGGATCAACTTGTGTCTAGGGGTGCCCCCTGCCCCCGTATATAAAGGAGCAAGTGGGAGGAGGCCGGCCGGCCCCTATGGCGCGCCAAGGAGGAGTCCTCCTCCTAGTAGGAGTAGGACTCCTACTAGGAGGGGGAAAGAAGTGGGGAGGGAGAAGGAAAGGGGGGCGCCGCCCCCCCTCTCCTAGTCCAATTCGGACCAGGGGGGAGGAGGCGCGCGGCCCACCTTTGGCTGCCCCTCTCTCTCTCCACTAAGGCCCATATGGTTCATTACTTCTCCCGGGGGGGGGGGGGTTCCGGTACCCCTCCGGCTCTCCGGTTTTCTCCGAAATCACCCGGAACACTTCCGGTGTCCGAATATAGCCGTCCAATATATCAATCTTTATGTCTCGACCATTTCGAGACTCCTCGTCATGTCCGTGCTCACATCCGGGACTTCGAACAACCTTCGGTACATCAAAATGCATAAACTCATAATATAACTGTCATCGTGACCTTAAGCGTGCGGACCCTACGGGTTCGAGAACAATGTAGACATGACCGAGACACGTCTCCGGTCAATAACCAATAGCGGAACCTGGATGCTCATATTGGCTCCTACATATTCTACGAAGATCTTTTATCGGTCAGACCGCATAACAACATACGTTGTTCCCTTTGTCATCGGTATGTTACTTGCCCGAGATTCAATCGTCGGTATCCTATACCTAGTTCAATCTCGTTACCGGCAAGTCTCTTTACTCGTTCTGTAATACATCATCCTGCAACTAACTCATTAGTTGCAATGCTTGCAAGGCTTAAGTGATGTGCATTACCGAGAGGGCCCAGAGATACCTCTCCGACAATCGGAGTGACAAATCCTAATCTCGAAATACGCCAACTCAACATGTACCTTTGGAGACACCTGTAGAGCTCCTTTATAATCACCCAGTTATGTTGTGACGTTTGGTAGCACATAAAGTGTTCCTCTGGCAAACGGGAGTTGCATAATCTCATAGTCATAGGAACATGTATAAGTCATGAAGAAAGCAATAGCAACATACTAAACGATCGGGTGCTAAGCTAATGGAATGGGTCATGTCAATCAGATCATTCAACTAATGATGTGATCCCATTAATCAAATAACAACTCTTTGTCCATGGTTAGGAAACATAACCATCTTTGATTAACGACCTAGTCAAGTAGAGGCATACTAGTGACACTCTGTTTGTCTATGTATTCACACATGTATTATGTTTCCGGTTAATACAATTCTAGCATGAATAATAAACTTTTATCATGATATAAGGAAATAAATAATAACTTTATTATTGCCTCTAGGGCATATTTCATTCAGTCCCCCACTTGCACTAGAGTCAATAATCTAGATTACACAGTAATGATTCTAACACCCATGGAGCCTTGGTGCTGATCATGTTTTGCTCGTGGAAGAGGCTTAGTCAACGGGTCTGCAACATTCAGATCCGTATGTATCTTGCAAATCTCTGTGTCTCCCACCTGGACTAGATCCCGGATGGAATTGAAGCGTCTCTTGATGTGCTTGGTTCTCTTGTGAAATCTGGATTCCTTCGCCAAGGCAATTGCACCAGTATTGTCACAAAAGATTTTCATTGGACCCGATGCACTAGATATGACACCTAGATCGGATATGAACTCCTTCATCCAGACTCCTTCATTCGCTGCTTCCGAAGCAGCTATGTATTCCGCTTCACACGTAGATCCTGCCACGACGCTCTGTTTAGGACTGCACCAACTGACAGCTCCATCGTTTAATGTAAACACGTATCCGGTTTGCGATTTAGAATCGTCCGGATCAGTGTCAAAGCTTGCATCAACGTAACCGTTTACGATGAGCTCTT
Source organism: Triticum dicoccoides (assembly GCF_002162155.2). Classification (NCBI taxonomy): domain Eukaryota; kingdom Viridiplantae; phylum Streptophyta; class Magnoliopsida; order Poales; family Poaceae; genus Triticum; species Triticum dicoccoides. Next base: position 718,673,209 of record NC_041384.1, read on the forward strand.
TGTCACCTCCATATACGAGAAACATATCCTTAGTCCTTTTCAAGTACTTCAGGATGTTCTTGACCGCTGTCCAGTGATCCACTCCTCGATTACTTTGGTACCTCCTTGCTAGACTTATAGCAAGGCACACATCAGGTCTGGTACACAGCATTGCATACATGATAGAGCCTATGGTTGATTCATAGGGAACATCTTTCATTTTCTCTTTATCTTCTGCAGTGTCCGGGCATTAAGTCTGACTCAACTTCACACCTTGTAACACAGGCAAGAACCCTTTCTTTGCTTGATCCATTTTGAACTTCTTCAAAATCTTGTCAAGGTATGTGCTTTGTGAAAGTCCAATTAAACGTCTTGATCTATCTCTATAGATCTTTATGCCTAATATGTAACCAGCTTCACCGAGGTCTTTTATTGAAAAACTCTTATTCAAGTATCCCTTTATGCTATCCAGAAATTCTATATCATTTCCAATCAGTAATATGTCATCCACATATAATATCAGAAATGCAACAGAGCTCCCACTCACTTTCTTGTAAATACAGGCTTCTCCAAAAGTCTGTATAAAACCAAATGCTTTGATCACACTATCAAAGCGTTTATTCCAACTCCGAGAGGCTTGCACCAGTCCATAAATGGATCGCTGGAGCTTGCACACTTTGTTAACTCCCTTTGGATCGACAAAACCTTCCGGTTGCATCATATACAACTCTTCTTCCAGAAATCCATTCAGGAATGCAGTTTTGACATCCATCTGCCAAATTTCATAATCATAAAATGCGGCAATTGCTAACATGATTCGGACAGACTTAAGCATCGCTACGGGTGAGAAGGTCTCATCATAGTCAACCCCTTGAACTTGCCGAAACCCTTTTGCGACAAGTCGAGCTTTGTAGACAGTAATATTACCGTCGGCGTCAGTCTTCTTCTTGAAGATCCATTTATTCTCAATTGCTTGCCGATCATTGGGCAAGTCAACCAAAGTCCATACTTTGTTCTCATACATGGATCCCTTCTCAGATTTCATGGCTTCAAGCCATTTTGCGGAATCTGGGCTCACCATCGCTTCTTCATAGTTCATAGGTTCATCATGATCTAGTAGCATGACTTCCAGAACTGTATTACCCTACCACTCTGGCGCGGATCTCACTCTGGTTGATCTACGAGGTTCAGTAGTATCTTGTTCTGAAGGTTCATGATCATTATCATTAGCTTCCGCACTAATTGGTGTAGGTGTCACAGAAACAGTTTTCTGTGATGCACTACCTTCCAATAAGGGAGCAGGTACAGTTACCTTGTCAAGTTCTACTTTCCTCCCACTCACTTCTTTCGAGAGAAACTCCTTCTCCAGAAAGTTTCCAAACTTAGCAACAAAAGTCTTGCCTTTGGATCTGTGATAGAAGGTGTATCCAATAGTCTCCTTTGGGTATCCTATGAAGACACATTTCTCTGATTTGGGTTCGAGCTTATCAGGTTGAAGCTTTTTCACATAAGCATCGCAACCCCAAACTTTCAGAAACGACAACTTTGGTTTCTTGCCAAACCATAGTTCATAAGGCGTCGTCTCAACGGATTTTGATGGTGCCCTATTTAACGTGAATGCGGCCGTCTCCAAAGCATAACCCCAAAACGATAGCGGTAAATCAGTAAGAGACATCATAGATCGCACCATATCTAGTAAAGTACGATTACGGCGTTCGGACACACCATTACGCTGTGGTGTTCCGGGTGGCGTGAGTTGCGAAACTATTCCGCATTGTTTCAAATGTACACCACACTCGTAACTCAAATATTCTCCTCCGTAGAAACTTTATTTTCTTGTTACGATGATTTTCAACTTCACTCTGAAATTCTTTGAACTTTTCAAACGTTTCAGACTTCTGTTTCATTAAGTAGATATACCCATATCTGCTTAAGTCATCTGTGAAGGTGAGAAAATAACGATATCCGCCACGAGCCTCAATATTCATCGGACCACATACATCTGTATGTATGATTTCCAACAAATCTGTTGCTCTCTCCATAGTACCGGAGAACGGCGTTTTAGTCATCTTGCCCATGAGGCACGGTTCGCAAGTACCAAGTGATTCATAATCAAGTGGTTCCAAAAGTCCATCAGTATGGAGTTTCTTCATGCGCTTTACACCGATATGACCTAAACGGCAGTGCCACAAATAAGTTGCACTATCATTATCAACTCTGCATCTTTTGGCTTCAACATTATGAATATGTGTGTTACTACTATCGAGATTCAATAAGAATAGACCACTCTTCAAGGGTGCATGGCCATAAAAGATATTACTCATATAAATAGAACAACCACTATTCTCTGATTTAAATGAATAACCGTCTCGCATCAAACAAGATCCCGATATAATGTTCATGCTTAACGCTGGCACCAAATAACAATTATTTAGGTCTAATGTTAATCCCGAAGGTAGATGTAGAGGTAGCGTGCCGACCGCGATCACATCGACTTTGGAACCGTTTCCCACGCGCATCGTGACCTCGTCCTTAGCCAATCTTCGCTTAATCCGTAGTCTCTGTTTTGAGTTGCAAATATTAGCAACAGAACCAGTATCAAATACCCAGGTGCTACTGCGAGCATTAGTAAGTTACACATCAATAACATGTATATCACATATACCTTTGTTCACCTTGCCATCCTTCTTATCCGCGAAATACTTGGGGCAGTTCCGCTTCCAGTGACCAGTCTGCTTGCAGTAGAAGCACTCAGTTTCAGGCTTAGGTCCAGACTTGGGTTTCTTCTCTTGAGCAGCAACTTGCTTGCTGTTCTTCTTGAAGTTCCCCTTCTTCTTTCCTTTGCCCTTTTTTCTTGAAACTAGTGGTCTTGTTGACCATCAACACTTAATGCTCCTTTTTGATTTCTACCTCCGCAGCTTTCAGCATTGCGAAGAGCTCGGGAATAGTCTTATTCATCCCTTGCATATTATAGTTCATCACGAAGCTCTTGTACCTTGGTGGCAGTGATTGAAGAATTCTGTCAATGACGCAATCATCTGGAAGATTAACTCCCATTTGAATCAAGTGATTATTATACCCAGACATTTTGAGTATATGCTCACTGACAGAACTGTTCTCCTCCATCTTGCAGCTATAGAACTTATTGGAGACTTCATATCTCTCAATCCGGGCATTTGCTTGAAATATTAACTTCAACTCCTGGAACATCTCATATGCTCCATGACGTTCAAAACGTTGTTGAAGTCCCGGTTCTAAGCCGTAAAGCATGGCACACTGAACTATCGAGTAGTCATCAGCTTTGCTCTGCCAGACGTTCACAACATCTGGTGTTGCTCCAGCAGCAGGCCTGACACCCAGCGGTGCTTCCAGGACGTAATTCTTCTGTGCAGCAATGAGGATAATCCTCAAGTTACGGACCCAGTCCGTGTAATTGCTACCATCATCTTTCAACTTTGCTTTCTCAAGGAACGCATTAAAATTCAACGGAACAACAGCACGGGCCATTTATCTACAATCATACATAAAACGAGCAAGATACTATCAGGTACTAAGTTCATGATAAATTTAGGTTCAATTAATCATATTACTTAAAGAACTCACACTTAGATAGACATCCCTCTAATCCTCTAAGTGATTACGTGATCCAAATCAACTAAACCATGTCCGATCATCACGTGAGATGGAGTAGTTTCATTGGTGAACATCACTATGTTGATCATATCTACTATATGATTCACGCTCGACCTTTCGGTCTCCGTGTTCTGAGGCCATATCTGTATATGCTTGGCTCGTCAAGTATAACCTGAGTATTCCGTGTGTGCAACTATTTTGCACCCGTTGTATTTGAACGTAGAGCCTATCACACCCGATCATCACGTGGTGTCTCAGCACGAAGAACTTTCACAACGGTGCATACACAGGGAGAACACTTCTTGATAATTAGTGAGAGATCATCTTATAATGCTACCTACAACCAAAGCAAGATAAGATGCATAAAAGATAAACATCACATGCAATCAATATAAGTGATATGATATGGCCATCATCATCTTGTGCTTGTGATCTCCATCTCCGAAGCACCATCATGATCACCATCGTCACCGGCGCGACACCTTGATCTCCATCGTAGCATCGTTGTCGTCTCGCCAATCTTATGCTTCCACGACTATCGCTACCGCTTAGTGATAAAGTAAAGCATTACAGCGCGATTGCATTGCATACAATAAAGCGACAACCATATGGCTCCTGCCAGTTGCCGATAACTCGGTTACAAAACATGATCATCTCATACAATAAAACTTAGCATCATGTCTTGACCATATCACATCACAACATGCCCTGCAAAAACAAGTTAGACGTCCTCTACTTTGTTGTTGCATGTTTTACGTGGCTGCTACGGGCTTAAGCAAGAACCAATCTTACCTACGCATCAAAACCACAACGATAGTTTGTCAAGTTGGTGTTGTTTTAACCTTCGCAAGGACCGGGCGTAGCCACACTCGGTTCAACTAAAGTTGGAGAAACTGTCACCCGCAAGCCACCAATGTGCAAAGCACGTCGGGGAAACCGGTCTTGCGTAAACGTACGCGTAATGTCGGTCCGGGCCGCTTCGTCCAACAATACCGCCAAACAAAGTATGACATGCTGGTAAGCAGTATGACTTATATCGCCCACAACTCACTTATGTTCTACTCGTGCATTGTCAGGACCCCGACTCGATGTCACATCGATCTAGCCGGTAACACCTCATATCACTTTGCAGCCTCACGCACGGTATTCCCACGGGTGTCGCCTTACCTCTGCCCGGGACCGTTTGCGCCTTTTGGCTCACGTATATGATGGTGTCGCTAGCATCCATATGATAAAGAGCCCGGGCTGACATGACTAGTCGTAAACCCAAAGTGGCACAGACTTACAGGGACAGGCATCCATGACCCAGCTACGAACGTGTCGGTCATCAGCAAGTGGGTCCGGGCTGTAGCACTGGGCTAGCAGGACTCCGGTAAACCGGGCTGTAGCGGGCTAACAGGACTCCGGTACTCAAAGCGTGACATTTCCCCGAAGGGACAGACACAGGAACAAAGAAGGACACATGCCGGCCAGCCTAAGTGTTCCAGAGCAGTAGCAAGCTACCATGGCTCAGCGGTAACACTAGGAGACATTTCCCGGTAAGAGAGGCTACTAAAGATAAACGACTAGATAGTCAGATCCCACACATACCAAGCATTTCAATCATACACACAATATGCTCGATATGTGCAAATACAACGAAGCATCACAACATGACTCTACGACACAAGTACTTTATTTAAGGCTCAGGGAGCCATACATAACATACACACAGGTATGGGTCTCACGACCCAACATACAAGTCATACAGTCATACAAACCAGCAGCGGAAGTAACTTGTCTGAGTACAGACAACTAGTAAAATAAAAGAGGCTTGGAAAGCCTAGCTATACTACGTGGTCCTTCACAAGCTCAGGGTCACCACCTGGGTCTTTAGCCTACTCGTTGATGTCAACGTCTACATAGAACCCATCAGAAGGGGTTGCAGCGTCTTCTGTAAAAATGTAGATTATAGCAACATGAGTACAAAGGTACTCAGCAAGACTTACATCAGATCCTACATACATGCATGTTATCAAGAAGGGTTGGTGGAGTTATTGCAGCAAGCCAGCTTTGACTCTTGGCTAGACTATCCTACGATACTCCAACTTGAAATGGTTTTGCGCACACGAGTCCACTACTCACCAATTCAATACACTACCGAGGATCCGCCTCCGTCTTCCTACGGAAGAGCCATCCTCGGCACTCACACTTATCTTGAGGCTTTTAGCAGTTTCCGTTTACTTGTCTATGAACTGTATAGGCAACCAAGTAGTCCCTTACCACGGACGCGGCTATTCGAATAGATCATGTTAACCCTGCAGGGGTGTACTTCTTCATACACGCTCTCACCACTTACCGTCGTTTACACGACATGTACTCGGCAACCTTCAAGCGGAAGCCCAACGTGGGTGTCGGCCACGACCTACCTAATCACCTAAGCCTCCAGTCCAGGTTTATCTCCTATCCAGGTTCCATCCGCAGGGAGTCCGGCCGAGGTTTCCCATACGGCCCCGAACGATGTGAACAGGGTTCCCGAGATACCTAACGGGTAGTCGGTACACCGTGCCACGTACCTACCGCATCACAGCCCACCCCTACGGTCAGCGCTGTCCACGGCCTCCAGTAGGCTACAAACACCAGAAACTACTTGCAACTCCTGGACGGAGAACTAGGGTGAATAAGAAGCCGAGAGGGTCCATTGGTTTCGGGCCCAATGCATGGTAGTAGCTGATTCTTAAATCACACATACAGATCTCAGTGCTTAGGGTCGGCTTCAATGAAACAACCCACCATGTACTCCTACATGGCCTCTCATCGATACCTTTACCAAATCGTGTTCACCACACCACTCTCATTACTGACATAAACATTTCACTCTAGCCCATCACCCAGATGAACCAGACCTGACACGACTCTAAGCATAGCAGGCATAGCAAGGTAGGAACAACACATACATATGGCTCAATCAACTCCTACACATGCTAGTGGGTTTCATCTAGTTA
>NC_041384.1:718680763-718692429 GCF_002162155.2 Triticum dicoccoides
CGACGTGGCGGCGATGCAGAGCTTCCGGAGACCCGTGGAGCGGTGGGGAGGAAGAGGAGGTCGAGGCGGAGCTCCTGAGCTAGTCGGGGAAGTGAGGGGTGGCCGGAGTCGGGTGCTATGGCGAACGGCGGCGACGGTGGTGTTCGGCCGTGTGAGAGAGAGAGAGCGAGGGAGAGGAGGGGAGAGCCGGGGGAGAGTGAGAGAGAGCAGGGGGGGAGGCGTGGCGTCGTCCAGGGCATCGAGGCGAGGAGGGGAGGGCAGGCAGGCAGGGAGAGAGGTGGCGTGGCGCGGTGGCGCGCGCGCGCGCCGGCCACACTCCCCTCCCTCTATCGGGACGAAGACGACAGAGGAGGGAGGCGGGCTGGGCCGCCTGCTGGCTGGGCCGGCCAGCTGGCTGGGCTGCACAGGGAGGAGCCCAGGTAAGTTTCTCCCTTTATTTATTTTTCTGTTTTCTAATTTCTGACATTTGTTTTGATTTAAATAATATATTAAATCATTTATTTAACTTATGCCAATTTTTGCAGGAGCTAGATATATTATTCCAGAGCTCCTTTATAATTGGCATAATATTTGGACATATATTTATATATATAGAAATATATTTCCAAAGCAAATATTTATGCATTAATTCCAAATGCCCAAAATAAATGTCCATGAGCCACTAAAAATATTGGTTTGATTTTTATCTCTGTCCAATATTTTCAGAGATCAACATGAGCATTTTCTTGGACCCTTTTGGAGAAATTTTTATTTGGGTCATTTTCAAAATGATTCTGAGGGTTTCACAGATCCCCATTTCAAGTTTCTGATGAAGAGTAAACATGATGCAACACTCTAATGCATGACTAGCTAGGGTGTGACAACTCACCCCCACTCAAAAGAATCTCGTCCCGAGATTTGGGTTCCTCCGGAAAGAAGGCGGGGTACTCGAGTCGAAGACGATCCTCCCTTTCCCAAGTTGCTTCATCCTCAGAATGGTGCGACCATTGAACCTTGAGAAACTTGATATTATGATGTCGAGTGGTACGCTCGGCCCGATCGAGGATACGAATGGGGTACTCTCGGTATGTAAGATTATCTTGGAGATCAAGCGTTTCGTAGTCTACTCCACGGATAGGATCCGAGAAGCAACGCCTGAGTTGGGAAACGTGGAAGACATCGTGGACTCTGGAGAGGTGCGGAGGTAGTTCTAACTGGTAGGCAACTTCCCCTCGTTTGGCGAGAATGCGAAAAGGTCCAATGTAACGAGGAGCCAATTTGCCTTTGATACCGAAACGATGGGTTCCCTTCAGAGGGGTGACCCGAAGATAAGCCTTCTCGTCAACCTCGAAAGTCATAGCCTTATGTTTTCGGTCATATTGACTCTTTTGACGAGATTGGGCTGTTTTCAACTTTTCACGAACGATGCGAACTTGTTCTTCTGCTTCCTGAATCATATCCGGGCCAAAGAATTGTCTTTCCCCGGTCTCTGACCAGTTAAGGGGTGTTCGACACCGTCGTCCATAGAGAACTTCAAAAGGGGCTTTACCCAAGCTAGATTGATAGCTGTTGTTGTAAGCGAATTCGGCAAATGGAAGGCACTTCTCCCAGTCCATTCCAAATGAGATAACAGAGGCTCGAAGCATGACCTCTAGAATCTGGTTGACGCGTTCCACTTGACCACTCGACTGAGGGTGGAAAGCGGTGCTAAAGGAGAGACGAGTTCCCATAGCATTTTGGAAACTTTCCCAAAATCGAGAGGTGAAAAGACTTCCTCGATCCGAGTTAATTTCCAAAGGAACACCATGGAGGGACACTATTCGGGAGATGTATAAGTCTGCCAGCTGACTAGCGGTTATACTCTCACGAACAGGTAAGAAATGGGCTACTTTGGAAAGACGATCGACCACGACGAAAATAGCATTATTCCCTCTCTTGGTCCTGGGAAAACCGGTAATGAAATCTATACCAATTTTATCCCATTTCCATTCAGGAATAGCTAGGGGTTGAAGGGTGCCAGCAGGCCGTTGATGCTCTGCTTTTACACGACGACAGACGTCGCAATTAGCAATATACTGAGCAATTTCTCTCTTCATCCTAGTCCACCAGAACCTCTGGCGTAGGTCCTGATACATCTTAGTGCTACCGGGATGAATGGTGAGAGGAGATTCATGAGCTTCCTTAAGGATCAAACGCCTCAGGTTTCGCACTTTGGTAACCACTAGTCGATTCCCGAAGTATACGACCCCTTGATCATTAATGGAGAAGCAATTCACAATTCCTTTCTGAATGTTTCTTTTGATGCGGGAAATTCCCGGATCTACCTTCTGTGCTTTGATAATCTGATCTGTAAGGGTAGGTTTTGCCACCAAGGTGGAAAGAAAACCTTGAGGTACAATGTGAAGGTTAAGCTTCCGAAATTCCTCATGGAGAAGCGGTTGACTTTGTTGTAACATCAGGTTGTTACAATAAGATTTACGACTTAGCGCATCAGCCATGACGTTGGCTTTCCCTGGGGTGTAGGTTATTCCTAGGTCGAAGTCTGTGATCAATTCAACCCAACGTCTTTGCCTGAGGTTCAGATCCGGTTGGGTGAAGATGTACTTCAAACTTTGGTGATCAGTGAATATTTCGCAACGATTACCGAGGAGGTAATGTCGCCAGGTCTTAAGTGCATAGACTACGGCTGCAAGCTCTAGATCATGAGTAGGATAATTCTCCTCATGTGGGTGCAATTGCCGTGAAGCGTAGGCAATTACATGTCGATCTTGCATGAGAATGCAACCTAGTCCTTGTCGCGAGGCGTCGCAGTAGATAACAAAGTCCTTGGAGAAGTCTGGCGGTACCAGTACGGGAGCAGAAGTCAGGCGTCTTTTCAGTTCCTGAAAGCTGTGCTCACATTGTGGAGTCCATTCGAACTTCTTATCTTTCTTGAGGAGTTCGGTTAGAGGTTTAGCAACTTTGGAGAAGTTTTCGACAAAGCGACGGCAATAGCTCGCTAAGCCCAGAAAGCTCCGAACTTGCTTGACCGATTCAGGTGGAGTCCAATTAAGGACGGCTTGAACTCGCTCAGGGTTAACAGCAATACCTTTACCAGATATTACATGACCCAGATAGGTCACTTCTGACAACCAGAATTCACATTTAGAAAATTTGGCATAAAGGCGATGCTCTCGAAGTTTCTGCAACACTAGCCTTAGATGTTCGGCATGTTCTTCCTCGTTCTTGGAGTAGATGAGTATATCATCGAGGTAAACTACGACGAATTTATCCAAATACTCCATGAAGATTGAGTTCATTAACCGAGAAAAAGTGGCTGGAGCGTTGGTTAAACCGAAGGACATGACGGTGTACTCGTATTGGCCATAACGAGTAACAAAGGCCGTTTTAGGAATATCCCCGTTTCTGATTTTGATTTGATGGTAGCCCAACCTCAAATCCATCTTGGAGAAGACTGAGGATCCAGTGAGCTGATCATACAGGTCGTTGATCCTGGGAAGCGGATATTTGTTCTTGATTGTGACCAAATTGACAGGTCGGTAATCTACAACCATCCGGTCCGTACCATCCTTCTTCTTGACGAATAGGACGGGGCAAGCCCACGGAGAAGAGCTAGGTCGGATGAAACCCTTTTTCAAGGACTCATCGAGTTGTTTCTTAAGCTCGGCTAGTTCTAGGGGTGCCATCTTATAAGGTCTTCTAGCAATCGGAACGGTTCCTGGAATGAGGTCTATTACGAACTCAACATCCCTGTCAGGTGGAACACCTGGCAATTCTTCTGGGAAGACATCCGGGAAGTCACGGACTACCGGAACGTCCTCAAGGTCTGGCAAGGGGCTGGCGTTAAGAGAAAATAATTGTCGCTTGGCTATTCGGGTCAAGACATTGACTATCTTCCCCGAAGGATGGGTGAGTTGAACAGTCCTAGAGAAGCAATCAATTTTGGCTTGATGAGCTGACATCCAGTCCATACCCAAAATGATATTAATATCTGAAGATTTAAGGGCTATCAAAGACGCGAGGAAAACAAGTCTGTCGACTTGGATTTCATTTCCATGGCTTACTCTAGAAGTTTGCCATTTGGATCCCGGAGTTTGAATTACCATGGAGGTTGGCATATCACCGAATGCGACGTTATGCAAACGAGCATAATTTTCAGATATAAAAGAATGAGAGGCTCCTGTATCGAAAAGAACAGATGCCGGGTGGCAATTAACAAGAAGCGTAACGAGAACGACGTTGGAATCCTCTTGAGCTTCTTCGGCAGAGATACAGTTGACATGGCCACGTGAAGCGGTGACCGGCTTGGCGTGGAATATTTTTCCTGTCGGCTTGCCACGGCCAACAGCTTTAGCAGACTGGTTGGGGTTGGTCTGGGGGCACTCACGCATATAGTGTCCAGATTCCCCACACTTGAAACAAGTCACGGAACTGGTACGTGGAGGAGCATTGTTAGTTGGACTCCCATAGGGCTTGGCTGGAGCAGACTGTTGAACGGGGCGAGGCGCCTGGAAGGATGGCCTCGGTGTGAACCTGGGTGGCAGGGCGGTGTTCGGTACCCACACGCGGCGCTTCTGAGGACCAGCACCGGATGAGGAACCCATGTCACGGCCATGCTTGCGTGTTGCGTCATAGTCAGTCTGACCAGTTTCAGCACTGATGGCTTTGTTGACAAGTTTCTGAAAAGATGTGCACTCATGCAGACGGAGGTCGCGGCGAAGCTCAGGACTAAGGGCCTTACGGAACCTTGCTTGCTTCTTGGCATCAGTAGACACTTCCTCAGTTGCATATCGTGCGAGATTACCAAACTCCCTGCTGTAAGCATCCACAGAAAGTCGGCCTTGGGTGAAACTGCAAAATTCCTCTCGTTTACGGTCCATGAGACCCTCCGGAATGTGATGTTCACAGAAAGCCTCACTGAACTCAGCCCAAGTAGTGACATGGCCCGCTGGGCGCATAGCTCCATAATTTTCCCACCATAGACTGGCGGGGCCTTCAAGATGATATGCAGCAAAGGTGACCTTGTCAGCCTCCGCTACCAGCGCGGAACGCAGTTTGTGAGAGATACTGCGAAGCCAGTCATCAGCGTCGAGAGGCTCGACGGAGTGGTGGAACGTGGGTGGATGTAATTTGATAAAATCACTGAGTGACACCACGTTAGTCCTCTGATGGTGTGCCGTGTTCTGTTCAATACGCTCTAACAAACGGTTGTTCTCCCGCTTGTTTCTCTCAGCTTCCATCATAACCTCGGCTAGTGAAGGAGGATGAGGCAGATTTGCATCCCTGGCTTCACTGCCTTCGGCCTGCTCTTGAGAAGCAGGGTTAGCGCGCGTGTTGACCATCCTAGGTGAACAAGACAATGATTTAGTCAGGATGATAAAACTCCGACATAGGATAAAAATGTAAGGAATAACTTGAAATGCAAGATGATCATCCGTATGACATGGTAGATACAGAAACTGCTTCTTTATTCCATCGTCATACACACCATACAGGGTTTAGTACAAGACCAAACAAAGTACTATTACGGTGAAAGAGGATTACATCTCATCGGAGGCATCCCAAGCTCCTATACATTATTTTTCTACACCTCCGGAAGGAGTACAAACTAGGTCATATCCCACGAGTCACGCGGGACGATAGACGACACAGCTAGTGCGAACTAGTGATACTACCACTAACTCAGACCGATCCGTAGTAGTCCTCGTAGAAGTCACCTCCATAGCCTGGAAGCTCAACATGATCATCCGGAAACAGACGATCTCGCGGAGCTTGTGGACCATAGGGGCTAGGATGAGGCCTTGGACCAACAGACGGTGGCCTGCGGGGACCGCGAGGTGGGGTGATGCCTCCTACATCACGCCAAACCATCACGTCTGGCAGAGCAGATCTCACAGGATAGAGATCGCGCATATCTGAGAATCCAGCTTGCACCGCTGGTGCGAACCGAGTCAAAGTGGCCCAGTGGTCAGCACGGGTATTGAAGAGCTCTAACCTCAAGGCCCGATTTTCACGGTCCTTATCCTCGAGCATCTCAGCAGTGGTGCGAGTCTGTGAATCCTCCTGAGTGGGGTCAGCATAGATAGCCTGGAGATACCCTTGTGCTCCCGGAAGTGATCCTGGCATATACCGGAAATCAGAGTCCCGAAATATACCAGATCTGACTCGCATAATGGTCATCATAGAGTAGGCGGCGTCCTGCACAGCCATCTCAATGGTAACCCCGAGTCCATAGGAGCAGTGAAGAGGCTCGGTGGATCCAGGATAAGATGGAAATATCCTGACAGTGCAGAGATACTGGCTTTGATTAAAGTCTCGGAATTGCTCTTCGACCGTGTACTCAGGATACCAGCGGTATCCAGCCTCAGTCATTACCCTGACCAACTTGGCAGTATGGCCGGGTACATCTAGGCATCGAGTCAGGCGAACCACTTGATTGAGGTCGCGAGTGGCCATCTGAAAGCACAATCATAATGCAAGGGCATTAGAGTTTCTAGCAAAATTTCGGCAGCATAACAGCTGTAAATGCTCAAGAAGGATTTTGAGACATTTGACAAAGGATTTCATACACACTCAACATCATCATATCAAAGTTCTGAATCCATTCTAACAACATAATGTGGTAGTAGAACTGAACTAGGCTTGTATCCATCAAACTTATAAGGTACTACTGATTAGCAACACGTGATCCTGATAGAGAGAATAGATCCTAATTCCTTAACCCCCGGTAGAAGAATGGACTGACTCAGATCAGAATGTCATAAGATAAAGGAGTAAAAAGAGCCTTACGTTCCAACCCACAAACAATTCCCCTACATATAACTAAAGAATTTCTAGACTCAACATCGACCAGTTTGGCTTGGAGAACCTACAGGCAGTCCGGCTCTGATACCAACGCTGTCAGGACCCCGACTCGATGTCACATCGATCTAGCCGGTAACACCTCATATCACTTTGCGGCCTCACGCACGGTATTCCCACGGGTGTCGCCTTACCTCTGCCCGGGACCGTTTGCGCCTTTTGGCTCACGTATATGATGGTGTCGCTAGCATCCATATGATAAAGAGCCCGGGTTGACATGACTAGTCGTAAACCCAAAGTGGCACAGACTTACAGGGACAGGCATCCATGACCCAGCTACGAACGTGTCGGTCATCAGCAAGTGGGTCCGGGCTGTAGCACTGGGCTAGCAGGACTCCGGTAAACCGGGCTGTAGCGGGCTAACAGGACTCCGGTACTCAAAGCGTGACATTTCCCCGAAGGGACAGACACAGGAACGAAGAAGGACACATGCCGGCCAGCCTAAGTGTTCCAGAGCAGTAGCAAGCTACCATGGCTCAGCGGTAATACTAGGATACATTTCCCGGTAAGAGAGGCTACTAAAGATAAACGACTAGATAGTCAGATCCCACACATACCAAGCATTTCAATCATACACACAATATGCTCGATATGTGCAAATACAACGAAGCATCACAACATGACTCTACGACACAAGTACTTTATTTAAGGCTCAGGGAGCCATACATAACATACACACAGGTATGGGTCTCACGACCCAACATACAAGTCATACAGTCATACAAACCAGCAGCGGAAGTAACTTGTCTGAGTACAGACAACTAGTAAAATAAAAGAGGCTTGGAAAGCCTAGCTATACTACGTGGTCCTTCACAAGCTCAGGGTCACCACCTGGGTCTTTAGCCTACTCGTTGATGTCAACGTCTACATAGAACCCATCAGAAGGGGTTGCAGCGTCTTCTGTAAAAATGTAGATTATAGCAACATGAGTACAAAGGTACTCAGCAAGACTTACATCAGATCCTACATACATGCATGTTATCAAGAAGGGTTGGTGGAGTTATTGCAGCAAGCCAGCTTTGACTCTTGGCTAGACTATCCTACGATACTCCAACTTGAAATGGTTTTGCGCACACGAGTCCACTACTCACCAATTCAATACACTACCGAGGATCCGCCTCCGTCTTCCTACGGAAGAGCCATCCTCGGCACTCACACTTATCTTGAGGCTTTTAGCAGTTTCCGTTTACTTGTCTATGAACTGTATAGGCAACCAAGTAGTCCTTTACCGCGGACGCGGCTATTCGAATAGATCATGTTAACCCTGCACTGGTGTACTTCTTCATACACGCTCTCACCACTTACCGTCGTTTACACGACATGTACTCGGCAACCTTCAAGCGGAAGCCCAACGTGGGTGTCGGCCACGACCTACCTAATCACCTAAGCCTCCAGTCCAGGTTTATCGCCTATCCAGGTTCCATCCGCAGGGAGTCCGGCCGAGGTTTCCCATACGGCCCCGAACGATGTGAACAGGGTTCCCGAGATACCTAACGGGTATTCGGTACACCGTGCCACGTACCTACCGCATCACAGCCCACCCCTACGGTCAGCGCTGTCCACGGCCTCCAGTAGGCTACAAACACCAGAAACTACTTGCAACTCCTGGACGGAGAACTAGGGTGAATAAGAAGCCGAGAGGGTCCATTGGTTTCGGGCCCAATGCATGGTAGTAGCTGATTCTTAAATCACACATACAGATCGCAGTGCTTAAGGTCGGCTTCAATGAAACAACCCACCATGTACTCCTACATGGCCTCTCATCGATACCTTTACCAATCGTGTTCACCACGCCACTCTCATTACCGACATAAACATTTCACTCTAGCCCATCACCCAGATGAACCAGACCTGACACGACTCTAAGCATAGCAGGCATAGCAAGGTAGGAACAACACATACATATGGCTCAGACAACTCCTACACATGCTAGTGGGTTTCATCTAGTTACTGTGGCAATGACAGGTCATGCAGAGGAAATGGGTTCAACTACCGTAGCACACAGCAGTTTGAAACGCGTTGTCTTAATGCAGTAAAAGAGAGCAGGAGCGAGAACATGGGATTGTATCGATATGATCAAATGGTTGGTTGCTTGCCTGACGGGTCGGTGCACTGGTATTGCTCTTCGTCGGGGTTATCACGGTACTCCTCGGGGGCAGAACCTGCCGCAGAGAGCACCGATACACAAACATTACCAAACAGTATGCAACAATATGATGCATGCATGATACATGGCAAAATGAGTGTATTGGGCTAATGCAACTAAAACCAGAAGGGTTTGAACAAATTTGAATCAAGGATTCAAATTTCAAATTCAAATATGGCCTTTTAAAGTGCTTTTCCTTGTTCTGCTTAAAACATCAATTTAACTTGTTTGATCATGCATGAAAATAGTACAGATGGATAGATTGGATTTTTCTGATCATTTTTCATATATAATTTGTCCAATTTGGAGTTACAGAATAAAAGTTATGAATTTTTGAAGTTTAAATAATATTCTGGAATTTCCTGATTTAAATTAAATCCAGAAAATCAATTACTGCGTCAGCCTGACGTCAGTGTGACGTCAGCAGGTCAACGGAACTGGTCCAGGTCAAACCTGACAGTGGGTCCCGCATGTCAGGGTGATTATTTTAATTAAAACTTAATTAAAACTAATCCTGTTTAATTAACAGGGCTGGGCCCCACCTGTCATTGACTCAGGGGAGTCAACCAAGGCCCACCCGTGGTCAAAGTTAATGTCGGCTGCCGGCGTTTAGTCGCCGGCGAGCCCGGCGCGGCGGCGGAAGTGGTTTTGGTCATTTCGGCCACCAAACGGACCGCGGAGACCACCGGAGTGGAGCTGAGGCCAACCCGCAGCTCTTGGCGGAGCCCGTTGGGGTCGGGGTGGCCGGAGTCGACGGCGGCGAGCTCGGCTGCGGCCGCCGGGGTTCGGTCGTGCACGGGAACGGTGCTGGAGCTCGAAGTCGAGCAAAGCGAGGCGCTAGGGATGCTCTACGGGGTCTTGCGAACTCGTTGGACTCGCCGGGGTGACCAAATGGTCACCGGAGCTGCGTCGACGGCGAGCTCGGCGACGGCGGAGGTTCGGCCGTGGTGGGGAGGTGGCTACGGTGAGGGAACGAGGGGAAGGAGAGGGGGAAACGGTGGCGTAGCTCACCGCGGTTGCAGTGGGCGTCGAAGTGGGCTCGGGGATGCGCTGGAGACGGCGAATCGACGGCGACGGTGGTCGGAGCCCGAAGAGGGGAACGGCGACGTGGCGGCGATGCAGGGCTTCCGGGGAGCTGTGGAGCGGTGGGGAGGAAGAGGGAGTCGAGGCGGAGCTCCTGAGCTAGTCGGGGGAGCGAGGGGTGGTCGGAGACGGTGGCTATGGCGAACGGCGGCGACGGTGGTGTTCGGCCGTGTGAGAGGGGGAGCGAGAGAGAGGAGAGGAGAGCCGGGGGAGAGTGAGAGAGAGCAGGGGGGAGGGCGTGGCGTCGTCCAGGGCGTCGAGCGAGGAGGGGAGGCCAGGCAAGCAGGCGAGCAGGTGGCGTGGCGCGGTGGCGCGCGCGCGCGCCGGCCACACTCCCCTCCCTCTGTCGGGACGAAGACGACAGAGGAGGGAGGTGGGCTGGGCCGGCTGCTGGCTGGGCCAGCCAGCTGGCTGGGCCGCACAGTGGAGGAGCCCAGGTAAGCTCCTCCTGTTATATATTTTCTGTTTTTTAATTTCTGACATTTATTTTGATTTAAAAAATATATTAAATCATTTATTTAACTTATGCCAATTTTTGCAGGAGCTAGATATATTATTCCAGAGCTCCTTTATAATTGGCATAATATTTGGACATATATTTATATATATAGAAATATATTTCCAAAGCAAATATTTATGCATTAATTCCAAATGCCCAAAATAAATGTCCATGAGCCACTAAAAATATTGGTTTGATTTTTATCTCTGTCCAATATTTTCAGAGATCAACATGAGCATTTTCTTGGACCCTTTTGGAGAAATTTTTATTTGGGTCATTTTCAAAATGATTCTGAGGGTTTCACAGATCCCCATTTCAAGTTTCTGATGAAAGAGTAAACATGATGCAACACTCTAATGCATGACTAGCTAGGGTGTGACATGCATATAACATCAACATATAAAACCTAGGCTCGGATGCCACTGTTGGGTTTCGTAGTAATTTCAAAAAAATTCCTACGCACACGCAAGATCATGGTGATGCATAGCAACGAGAGGGGGAGAGTGTGATCTACGTACCCTTGTAGATCGACAACGGAAGCGTTAACTTGGTTGATGTAGTCGTATGTCTTCACGGCCCGACCGATCAAGCACCGAAACTACGGCACCTCCGAGTTCTAGCACACGTTCAGCTCGATGACGATCCCCGGACTCCGATCCAGCAAAGTGTCGGGGAAGAGTTCCGTCAGCACGACGGCGTGGTGACGATCTTGATGTACTACTGTTGCAGGGCTTCGCCTAAGCATCGCTACAATATTATTGAGGACTATGGTGGAAGGGGGCACCGCACACGGCTAAGAATATGATCACGTGGATCAACTTGTGTCTAGGGGTGCCCCCTGCCCCCGTATATAAAGGAGCAAGTGGGAGGAGGCCGGCCGGCCCCTATGGCGCGCCAAGGAGGAGTCCTCCTCCTAGTAGGAGTAGGACTCCTACTAGGAGGGGGAAAGAAGTGGGGAGGGAGAAGGAAAGGGGGGCGCCGCCCCCCTCTCCTAGTCCAATTCGGACCAGGGGGAGGAGGCGCGCGGCCCACCTTTGGCTGCCCCTCTCTCTCTCCACTAAGGCCCATATGGCCCATTACTTCTCCCGGGGGGTTCCG
>NC_041384.1:718692448-718722143 GCF_002162155.2 Triticum dicoccoides
GGAGGGAGAAGGAAAGGGGGGCGCCGCCCCCCTCTCCTAGTCCAATTCGGACCAGGGGGAGGAGGCGCGCGGCCCACCTTTGGCTGCCCCTCTCTCTCTCCACTAAGGCCCATATGGCCCATTACTTCTCCCGGGGGGGGGGGGGGTTCCGGTAACCCTCCAGCTCTCCGGTTTTCTCCGAAATCACCCGAAACACTTCCGGTGTCCGAATATAGCCGTCCAATATATCAATCTTTATGTCTCGAACATTTCGAGACTCCTCGTCATGCCCGTGATCACATCCGGGACTCCGAACAACCTTCGGTACATCAAAATGCATAAACTCAAAATATAATTGTCATCGTAACCTTAAGCGTGCGGACCCTACGGGTTCGAGAACAATGTAGACATGACCGAGACACGTCTCCGGTCAATAACCAATAGCGGAACCTGGATGCTCATATTGGCTCCTACATAATCTACGAAGATCTTTTATCGGTCAGACCGCATAACAACATACGTTGTTCCCTTTGTCATCGGTATGTTACTTTCCCGAGATTCGATCGTCCGTATCCTATACCTAGTTCAATCTCGTTACCGGCAAGTCTCTTTACTCGTTCTGTAATACATCATCCCGCAACTAACTCATTAGTTGCAATGCTTGCAAGGCTTAAGTCATGTGCATTACCGAGAGGGCCCAGAGATACCTCTCCGACAATCAGAGTGACAAATCCTAATCTCGAAATACGCCAACTCAACATGTACCTTTGGAGACACCTGTAGAGCTCCTTTATAATCACCCAGTTACGTTGTGACGTTTGGTAGCACACAAAGTGTTCCTCTGGCAAACGGGAGTTGCATAATCTCATAGTCATAGGAACATGTATAAGTCATGAAGAAAGCAATAGCAACATACTAAACAATCGGGTGCTAAGCTAATGGAATGGGTCATGTCAATCAGATCATTCAACTAATGATGTGATCCCATTAATCAAATAACAACTCTTTGTCGATGGTTAGGAAACATAACCATCTTTGATTAACGAGCTAGTCAAGTAGAGGCATACTAGTGACACTCTGTTTGTCTATGTATTCACACATGTATTATGTTTCTGGTTAATACAATTCTAGCATGAATAATAAACTTTTATCATGATATAAGGAAATAAATAATAACTTTATTATTGCCTCTAGGGAATATTTCCTTCATAAAGTACCAACATAACCCAGATAATGGTTGAATAATCCAAACATATTCTTGAATGCAATCAAGAGTATTGGCTGGCTCATTTCAAATTTTAAGGTGAAAGTGCCTTAAAATTAATTCCCCAATGTCACATGTAGTGCACAAAACAATCTGATGATTGTTGGGAATATTGCAACTTGTCAAGTTGTGGCCAACAGAATTGTCGATAATGTCTCTAATCGTCCAATACCATGATGATAAAGGAGGAAACATTATTATGTATGCAACAAGATTGAGTATGAACTGACTCATACACTCAATTTCCTCAACTATCATGTTCTAGGGACAAGACGTTACAATTTATACTACATGTAGTAGTAAAATTATAGGCTAATGATATTTAGGGATAACTAGGAGACTACACGAGATCTCCAAAATATCTTTGGAATATCATTCCACAAGCATATCATCAATATAGAGGAGTTCATTCTCCTTTACCATGCCAGAATATTTTCTGGTTGTTTCCTTTTGAAGTGGAACTTCAAACTTATCCCATTAGATACATTTGCCTCCAGTGAGACGGTGGTATGATTCAACCCAATACTTGACCAATTGGTAATCATTAGTACGACATTTCGTAAAACCACCATTCTGACAAACTTGAAAGTTTTCTTTATGATCATTTTAATTAAATGATCCATTGCCTTTTGAGATATACACTCAATTTCTCCTTGTCATTTTTTTCTTCACTTTACATTCAACTCCTCATGGTTCTCTAACCACTATTGCTTAGTACTAAGAGTACTAGCATGAGTTTCAGGAATTGCAACCTGAAACAAAGATGATATTTCTGTTTACCATCCTAGGAGAACGTAAAGTGCAGTAAGAACTTATAGTCAGATATGTATCTGAAGCCGCCTTATCACATAATCTCAACATAGTGTTGATTTATAGACAACAGAACTATAAGGCTCAATGGACTCGAAGTCCTGACAACGAATGAATAATCATTCATGTGATGCTTATAACAATATATCTCGCCCCAATGAAGGCTCAAAGGGAAAATGGATATTCATCATCCATTACATGCTCAGTTTGAGAACCGACCCATTGCGATGACACATAAATGCAAATATGCATATTCTTAGCTATTTATAAATAGCCATGACATTTTATGCAGGTGGAGTTTATGTGGCAACAAGGCTCCAGGCCGACAAAATCTTTAATGTCCATGACCCATGTTAAATAGTTACTGCCACCAAATGTCATCTCATCGCATTTCCTTTACAAAAAGGTCAGCCATATGTTGCATTAAATTCTCATGCATTAATTTACCTTCAGTAAATTAAGTAGGATGAAAATGCTATGGCTAAGCATAATCATGGTGATGGTGATTTTTAGTGACCCATAGGGCAAGCCTTCCAGAAGAACACCATAGTGTGGTTTGGATCTTCCAAGTAAAGGTAGTCACCTCAAAAGGGACAAACCTTTAATTTCCTTAAAACACATAGAGGTAGTCGACCACCTAGTGGTGCCTCAGTCTTATGGACAATTCCCATTAATCATAGCCTCCACAACCTTATGTTATTTATAACATATGAAGGTAATCACCATAAAATAACGTGAACCTCTCAGCTGTGCATGAAACTTAATTCATATCTATGATGTCGTCTCATAAGTTGTGTATGCATGGAAGGTAATCATCAAAATATGCAAGTATTTGGCATAATTCTCTTCATAGCATAACATGCAGCATAGTTACCATTGCCTTGGATTTATCTCCTGATGGAGTATGTGACACCATAGTCACAACCAATGACAAATGCTATGAAATTGACAAGTATTTGGAAAAACATCTTGAAGATAGGCACTACTGGTGTAGGCCTTATAATGGCTATGTCATAAGTTTTGTGCCTTCATTTTTTTTGCTTTGAACACATGGAGATAATCTCTACTAAGTAGTGTAGACCTCACTCTTATGGAGCTTCTCACAACCTTGTGTTAATTAAAAACACATTGAAGGTAATCATCACATAGTGATGTAGACCTCACAGTTGTGAACGAAATTAATCGTTGTCATAATGCAATCCATAAGTTGTGTGAAAAATTGAAGGTAGTCATTATGTCGGAACGATATAATATAGACCTCACAATAACATGGATAATCTGCAATTAAGCAGGAGATACCATTTGTCGATTCCTCGTGACAAATGTAAATTTGACATAGTCAGGCAGCGTCATACACTTTACTACCTTATGTTTCTCAAATGTGCAAGCAAGTTCCATATTCTATTCCAATAATGGAATCAACATATTGCTTTGCAACAATATTACTCATGTAATAAATGCAGAAGTATAGACATACTTGTGCAACATATATGAGGACTTGGTGCCTCATATGATCATTTTACATGATGTAAAATGATGCATAATCAATTATATTATGCAATTCAACTAGACCTGTTGGTCTGGCACGTATATTTGCTATGAAGCCTAGGGCATAAAACGCAAGCAACAATAACCCTATGGTTAAAGTGCCGAAAACAGTCAGCCCATGGCTAAACTGCAAAGTCCAACCAGCATCATATTGCTCTATTGTAAGTTTCCGTAAGCCCCAAGGGCTAACCAGAACAAGGACTTTTCAGGATTGCGAACCAACCTGTGGTTGAGATGGTTAGGTGGACAGTGGTATTCCCAACCCACCAGGGTTCAAATCCTGGTGCTCGCATTGAGGTGCTCATAGGGGTAGAGTGTGCGTGTGTGCATTCATAGGGATGAGTGTATGCGCGTGTATATGAGCGCTTGTGTCTGTACTGATGCTAAAAAAAAGGACTTTTCGGGATTATCAAAGAATCCTTGGCTGATTTGCAAAATCACCAAATGATAGGATTTCCATCCTTCTCCCGTCGGGATAGGCTAGCCGTGCCGCCGGCCTTTAGGAGGCCGCCACGCCTGGGGGGAGGTCATGTTCGACCGCCGTCGCTAGCCTAGGGTGCCCCACCACCAAGCCTTGATGGTTGTGCGTCGCCGCACGGGATGGCCGCCTGCTTCCGTGCTCCGTTGCCTCGCCGCCCGCCTCTTGGAGAAGAGGCCGCGCCGCTGTACGGAGCCGCCGGGCTTGGCTCCGGCCGTAGGCCTTGCCTTGAGCCACCATTCTTGGCTGCCGCTGCCCCGATTGCCGCGCACGTCCATGGCGGCCGTCGGGACGAGCACCCGTGCCGAGTTGGCCGTCGCCACAGCAGTGGCACCGCACGCTTTTGCCGCCACGGCTTCCACCGGTTGAAGGTCCGCGAAGTTCCGGTCGTGGCTGCCACCGCTGATGGCCTCCGTTAGTGCCGTTGAGGCTTCAGTTCGTGGACGCCTGTCTGCTTCGTCTTTGCGTGAGGAACGCCATCGCTGGCAGTTCTGGAATTATGATTAGAACAGGCATCAAAGTGCAACGGTTAGTTCATCAATCTAAACCCAATCTGTAGTAATCAATACAATGCACTAAAAATTGAATGAGTGCATGCATGTGCATGCCAATTGATCTATGTCAATTGATTTTCCTTCCCGGGCATGGACGAGATGTGCATGCCGTGTCCCAAGTGCCGATGCAGGGGCAATTCTTCTGGCCTGGTTTGCTTGTTCTTTGGAAAACCGCGTCAATCATGCATGCTGCAGCCCGCGTTGCTGACGCGGCATCAGGACCAGGTGCAACCCGCAGTCGTGTACAGCCGCCGTGGGACTACATGTCGCTGCGCAGCCGGATGGCATGGTCGGAGCATTCGTTGTGGAGGCCGCCGTCGAGAGGCATCTCCTCTTCCTTCCATGTCTTCGTTCCATGCCGGCGATGCCTTGCACGCAGCCCTCCTTCTTGGGACTGCCTATCTATTTCTCGTTCCGTGGTCTAATTGCTTTTGGCAGAGATAAGTGCTGATAACGTATTGTAGAGCAAATTAAAGAGACAAACAAAGAGTCCAAATGATCCACTAGTTTCATTACAACATGGGAGATCCACTTATATACATGGTAAAGGGGTGTGTTGGGGAGACACCTCTTCCCCCAACAAACACCTTCTGGGAGGCATCCCTCCCACAATTGATCACATGTTTTATTTCTCAACACACAAAGGCAGCGGGTGGCGATGATTCCGTCTACGGAATTCTCCTCAGGATCATCCTTTTACTTGAAATTCTTTTTGTTATGGAAACATGTGAAAATGAACTTGACAGTCGGTCGCCTTTAGAGCATCTCTAGCCGTTCGGCTTCCCAGGGGCTGGAAATAGCGCCGCCCTGGGGGCGAACCGGCGATAATTTGACTGTGGGGCGATCGGGTTTCCAGCCGCCGCCCCCAGGTGACATTTTCTAAAGGTTTTTAAAAACATAGTCAGGCAAATTTCGGGCAAACATGACACAGATTCGGCTATATTTAGGTATTCCATCGTCTTTTTACATATTGAAAACATAACCTAAAAGGAAAAAAAGAAGAAAAAAAAGTATTGCTGCCAAGCCACCGCCGCCCGCGCGCGCCCACAGGCCGAAGAGCTTGCTGAAGGCGCCGTAGTCGCCATCGTCGTCATCCTCCTTCTCCTTCTTCACATCGCGGCCGTCCCTACTAGACCCCTGCCCATGGTCGCCCTGGCGGACTGGTTTGGCTGGCGGCGACGCCTCGTTGTCGCTGTCCTCGAGGACGATGACGCCTCCCTCGTCGCGGCCACGGTGCTGACCGGCGATCTCCTCTAGGAAGCAGCATTGGCGCTCCATCTCCAACCGGGCCTAGTCCTCACGCGTCCACTTGATAGCGGCCTCGTCGGCGGCGGCCATGTCATCGTGCTTGCTCTTCACGGCAGTGAGCCCCGGCTCCGTCTTCGGCTTCACGAGGCGGGAGGTATGAGCAGAGGAGGCATGCCCGCCCTCGTTGATGACGAGGGCGGCGCCGCGAGTGCGCCGGCCGAGCGGCGTCTCCACGGGCTCAGCCTTGACGCTGACGAGCGTCGTCGACCCGGAGGAACGGGAGGACGAGGAGGAGGAGGAGGACCCTCCCGCCATGCGCCTTGGCAGCCACGGGCCGCCACTCTGGCGGGGGGGGGGGCTGCCGGGTACTCAAGCGGCAGATAGTTGCCGCCCTCGAGGTACTCAAGGATGGCGTGGAGCGTGCGGCCGGGGGCGCCCCACCACAGGTGGCGGCCGTCGCTCTTGTTGTGGCCCCTTATCACCGGCACGTGGTTGGTGGAGGTGAGCTGCTCCTCGTGGCGGCGCTGAAAGTACGCTGCACAATGCGCGTGGGCATCGGCGGCGTACTCTGAGAAGTCCCGCTCCTCCTCCGTCAGAGAGGCCCAAACACGCTCGATCTCGGCGTGGAAGGGGCCGGCCTCGATCGTCTGCAGGGGTATGGGGACGCCTCCACCGCCCCGACACGCACATGTCAGGTGGCGCTGGATAGTTCGCCTGGTGGAGGAGATGGGCTTCCCACTCGTGCAGGTGGCGTCGGCCGAAGCCGTTGGTCGCCGCTCCGTCGCTTGGGAACTACTCTCCTATCGGCAGGGCCCACACGCGGTGAGAGAGGGAGATGAGATGGGGGGCGTCGGCGGTGAGAGAGAGGATGCGGGCGAGTGCGTCCACCGGCGAGGAAGGGGGCGGATTTTATAGTGGCCGGGGGGCGGCAAGCGTGTGTACGCGTGGCGGGAGGAGGCGCGTCGCCGCACTGCGCCGCCCGTGAGGAATCAATGTAAAGCTGACCGGCGGTAGCCATGGCATTGATTCCCTACGGGAAACCGAGGCAATGAGGAAGACGAGACGAGACCGATCGCTGATTCGGCGGCCCCACAGCGCGCCGGGTTCGCCCAGGGGCCGATTGGGCTGTATTTTTAGCGTCGGTGATAAAAAAAGGGCCCGGGGGAGGAGGGTTGTTGGGGGTGAGTAGAGATGCTCTTAGCTACTTGTTGAGGAAGAGGGTGCTTGGATCCAAGGGACTATTTTTAGTCTGACTAAAAATAGTCTCTTTTAGAGGCTAAAGTTCCAAGCACCCCTGACTAAAAAAAGGCTAGGACTAGTCTTGAGGCTAAAATTTTTTAGTCATAGGAAACCTACTAAAATATGTATTAGCCTTCTCTCTCCTCATTTAATTCCTCTCCTTTAACACATGCGAGTTCTGGATTGGAGGGTTTGGAGGATAATAAATGCTCAATAACTTGATTTTAGTTTTTTTAGTATTTGGATCCAAACATGGATTAGGCTAGCAAGTTTTAGTTCCACTACTTTTAGTCATGGGACTAAAATGTATTCAAGCACCCTCGAACTCTTCCTTTGCGCATTCATTGAGTACGTTGTTTATCATTTTTTCTCTCTAATTTTTAAAATATTGGTAAAAGGTACACATCCGATATGTTATAGCTCAAATAAATAATGGCAACCACCAGAAACACCCCACCAAATTCTGGTATTATCATAATAATTATTCCAACTACTACACGTGAAAGATAGTTTAGAGTAATGCATAAAACGACAAAGAATGAACAACCAAGAGCACTATTGAATAACCATGTACACACTGGCTGATAAAATGGCAAGAGACGAGGTGCCTTCACACTTACAACGTCCAACTATTAGTTCGCTATTGCGTAGAGATGAGGTTAGTTTCAAATAGCGAAGATAGCATCCGCTATTGCTCAAACTAAATGTCATTACATTTTGTTAATGATCTAGAAATATGCCGCTACACGGACATAGTGCCCGCAATATCACCTGCTATCCGCATTCCGCTACGCGGACCCCAATCCGCTATTTAAAACCAACTATACATGCAATCCGTGATGTCAAACCCGCTTAGTTCTGATTTCTCTAGAGACGGTGGACATTCATGCAACAATGACGGAGTCAGGACTGCACCGGATCTTTGTTAGCTAGATAGGCTTGGAAGGCATAGGAAATTACTCTTCCGCGTCATCTTAATGTTACATGACCAACTTGGTGCCTACAACCTCCTTTAGGGATACTCAAATGACGTGTAAAAGCCAGCTAGCCAGAGAATCCAAGAAAAATAGTGGCCTTGTCTAAATTGTACTTCCTTGGACATTCCAATACAGCAGATGTCAGGAGTTTTTTGCTCTGCTTCCCCTGGCCAAAAGGCATTTCTAGTTTTCTACTGTGTGAAAGAATGGCATCATGATTCACACGCGATCTCTCCGCGAAAATTTACTGTATACTCTAGCACTATTAATTATTGCTCCCATTAGTACCACACCTGTACTTGGTTCTTGCATTGCCATGTGGTTGTTCGGGAACAGGTGGAGATGGAATCACCCGTTCGTGCATTCGGAGGCAGAGGCGAACAAAGCTATTGCCTTTCCTTTTTGACATACTGGTGATTTTATCTACGGATTTTTCCTCAGGATATATGACTTATTTTGAGTTCTTCTTGTTCCAGGGATGCACTACCCATATATGCATAAGTACGTAAATGTCGACTACTGATACTGCATTTGATAGTCTCCTTGCTACATGCAAAGGGGCTCCTGAATATATTACTCAAACGTGTCACAACAAGTTGTGTTACAGAATTACAGGACTACATTACAACGTGCAGAGAGGAAGAACTGTCACGAGGAGATGGCTTCCTTGTCACATGTCCTGGAGAGCCTATCTGACCACAGGTCTAGATTGGAGATGATTAGTGTAGAGGAGATAGTGGAGTGCCTATCTATGGCCCTAAAGGCTTTATCGTTACGAGCTTCCCAACTTTTCCATAAGATTGTGAGAAATACGAAAGACTAGGCGCCGGCAGGCGCATGTGGATGAGGCAAGGCATCCCAGAGATCGTCGATGGAGTCCGAAATTGGTCTGATGCCCACACGTTACCAAATGCAGGCGGCGATGGGACAAACGATGAAGAGGTGGGGGGCGTGTTCGAAGGGCGCCAGGCACCGCGGGCAGGCAGCGCCGGAGATGATGTGCTTGTGGACGAGGTTGGCGCATGTGTGGAGCCTGTCGCGGTGCGGCCAAGCAAAGATCTTGATCTTGTTAGGTACCTTGGAGTGCCAAATAAGTGGTGCATTCCAGTCGTCGTCGGTTGTCCGGATGAGTACATCATAGGCACTCCTAGTGGAGAACGCAAGGCCCCAATGAGAAAGCGCTGACCCTTATCTAAGACGGCAAAAAATCCTGCAGCACAGCCAAAAGCAAAACCAACTCCTGCGAAGCGTAAAAGGTTAAACAATTTCGCGGGTTAGCCTCCAAACCAAAATGCCCAATATTTGCAACCCTAATCATGGGCACCTCTGAGTGGGAGAAGAGGTTGGGGAATGTGGTAGCTAGTGGTTTTGGGGTGAGCCAAGTATCATACCAAAAGTAGGTTGAGGTTCCATTGCTGGTAAGCACAAAGGTTATACTTTGTAATTTAGGCATATGGTGGTTTATTGTTTTGCATAGGTAGGATGTATTGGAGGCAAGGTTAAGAAAAGCGTTGGGGTGCTGCAAGCTTAACCATTCTAGCCAGGGAGCATATTTAGGGAGAGGTGATTTGACAAAGAACTTCATAAGTAAGCAAGAGTTCTGAACATGCAAGTTTTTAATGCCTAAGCCACCTTATTTTTTGGGTGTACAAATGTTGTTCCAAGTGATGCGGCATTGTGCACCAGAACAGGTGTCTTCTACCGAGGAAAAGAAGGCACGTCTAATTGCATCTATTATTTTGAGAACTTTTTTGGGGATGAGGAAGACCGAAATGTAGTAGGTTAGGATTGAATCTATGACCGCTGTAATGAGAACTAAACGATCCCCTTGAGTTATTAATCTAGCCCGCCAACTAGAGAGGTATTTTTTGCAGCGCTCTAAGATGGGTAGAAAGGTATTAGGTGGTGGTCGGAGAGGTGTGAGCGGGGGACCAAGATAAGGTTGGGGGAAGAACGACATTGCGCAACCCAAAATATTTGCTATGGCATATGTGATGTGTTGCGGGGAGTGGAGTTCAATAGTGGTTTTGGAAAAGTTGATTGTGAGGCTTTGCGGAAGCGAAAAGATCTACAATATTTTTAGGAAGGAGGCATCAGAAGGCGAAGCTGCGGCAACGAAGTATGTCGTCGGGTACTAGTTAAGCAGCACAATTCATGCACACAACTTGTATTGATTTCCTCTTTGGGTATTTATACAATTACATGACGGAGGGAGATGCAAGGAGAGGTGGTTAGCTACAATGAGCATGTCGTGCATTCGTGAAGGGCACATGATGTGCACACGCTGTTGAGGGCGTCCGCGGAATCGGCTGTGGCTGTTAGCTACCGGGAGCCGGTAGTGATGACGTGTTCCAACACCCACTCCCCCACCCAAAACGTGGGGTTCCCAAACGTTGGCGCTGCATCGGAACACGCCAAACACAGATGTTGGAAGGCCTTCGTTAAGATGTCAGCAAACTGGGAGGTGGTGGGGATGCGTTGGACATGGACTTCGCCAAGAGCAGCGCGCTCCAGGATGAAGTGAAGATATCGATCTCCTCGCCTTTCGTCCGCTGTTGGGGCACCGGATTGCTGGACATGTTCATGGCGCTAACATTGTCGCAGTAGATCACCGTAGCACACGTAGGAAGTTGGTGAAGCTCGTCGACGAGTTGTCAGAACCGCGGACTCGGTGACAGCTCAAGATGGCAATGGGGCCCCGAAACCCTCGTCCTCATATTTTTAAAGCATATTAGGGGGTGTGGATGGGCGTGTTTCTAACCCAGCGAGGCTGCTACTGGGCAAATTATAAAACCTGACATGTTTCGCGGGTCCGACACTGTTTCAGCGGTACCTGAACCCGAAACCCACCATACCCGTCAAAATACCTAGTAGCATCCAGTGATCCACCGATTTCCACCCATCTACTCCACTGATCCAGCCTCGAGCTGACGATGTTGGCCAGCACACGGTACTCAGGTTCGGTGCTCGATCGAGACACGGTTTTCTACCACTTCGAGGACCATGTGAGAAGGTTGGGGTGTGAGGAAGATGCAGTACCCAAACATTGACTGGCGTGTGTCAGGGCATCCGCCTAGTCACTGTCAGAGTAGGCGATGAGCTTCGACGCAACAGAGCAGTGAATCTGCAGCCCGAGTCGCGTGGAGCCGCGTAGGTAGCGCACGATGCGCTTGACGAGCTGGAAGTGGCAATTAAGGTTGGGAGGAGATTCTAATATCATATTATAATACAATACAATATAACATCAAAGGGAAAACCGTTAATAAGAAATATATCATATTCACCTATTTGTATTAGGATTCGACAAATGAAGACATCAAGTTTTTTCGATAAAGGGCGCTTTTATTAACTCAAAATGTAGCATCGAGCGGATACAAAACATAAAGAGCGACACCCGGCCTCTGCATAGCTAAGATGCACACAACCATGAAACAAACCGTCTGACAAAAAAATATAAAAACGACAAAGTGGCAACAGTAAAGCCATATGGGGCCGAAACTATGCCTATATCGACGGAGAAGGTGGATCGATTCGAAAATTATGCTGCCACCCATGTTGGGTAAAAACCTCCCTGGCCACCCGCTCCAACCGCATACACACCGCCTTGAACATCGATTGGTACTCCGTTCGGTGCAGAGTAGACCACATACGAAGCCAGTGTGTACAACGGTAAATAACCTGCATAGGAGAAGAGATTTTGTCATTAAAAACACAATCATTTCTACATAGCCAAAGCGACCATAGTAAGGCAGACGCTCTCATCCGTATTAGCGTACTAAAAGTATTTGGTATTCCATCAAGCCAGTGACCATATATATTGGTAACACTTGTTGGTGGATACAAATTTGACGCTATTTGGATAACTGACCATGTAGAACGCGCAAATAACTTGCATTGAAAGAAGAGATGTTTGATTGTCTCGTCATGAGTACAAAAACTACATTTTTTGCTTCCTTTCCAGTTGCGTCGAGCGAGGTTGTCTTTAGTTAGCACAACTCCTCTCCGAAGATACCACATGAAAATCTTAACTTTTAGTGGCATCTTCGATTTCCAGATTTGTTTATTATTGGCCACTGGAATCTCTGTGTGTGATAGTGCACGATACATAGAGTCAACTGTGAAGGACCCAGATGTAGTAAGATTCCAGCGAAAGACATCCCGGCCTTGTGTCAAGTTAATCGAATCCAAACGGGATAGAAGATGTTGCCATGACACAAGACGGGTCCCAACCAAATCCCTCTGAAATGATATATCTGGCGGAGAAGTGGTCATCACATGCGCAAGAGTATCGTTCTTATCGCGTACAATGCGGTACAAGGCTGGGTACTGTTCTCGGAGAGTGGTATTTCCTAGCCACTTGTCCTCCCAGAAGCGTATCTCCGAGGCGTCCTTTATCGCGAAGGATCCGAAACGGAAAAGATGTTTCTTTACCGCCATCAGACCAGCCCAAAAATGCGAGTCCCCGGGCTTCCAATAAGCCTGGGATAACGCCTTTTGGCCTAAATACTTGTTGCGTAGCATAGTTTGCCAAACACCATCCTCAGTAAGAAGCTTGAACAACCATTTACTGAGTAAGGCATCATTCTTGACCTGGAGGTCCTGAACACCTAAGCCTCCTTGGTCTTTCGGTCGGCAAATGATGCTCCATTTGGTTAGTCTATACTTTTTCTTTTCACAGTCTCCTTGCCAAAAAAATCGGGATATGAAGTAATCCAGTCTTTGCAGAACCCCTTTGGGTAGTTGGAAAAATGAGATCATGTAGAGAACCATGTTGGTGAGAACAGAATTGATCAAAACTAGTCGTCCTCCAACGGAGAGCAATTTTCCTTTCCAACTGCTCAACCGTTTCTCCAATCGTTCTTCAACATGTTTCCACTCAGCATTAGTGAGACGCCGATAATGAATCGGAATTCCCAAATATTTAACTGGGAATTGGCCTTGTGCTCATCCAAACAAGTCAGCATATTGTGCAGCCGTCTCCTTGGCTTCTCCAAAACAGAACAATTCACTTTTATGGAAGTTGATTTTCAAGCCTGACATTTGCTCAAAAGCTGAAAGTAGAAGTTTCAGATTTCTCGCCTTATCAAGGTCATGTTCCATAAAAGGAATCGTATCATCAGCATATTGCAAGGTAGAGAGTCCTCCATCAACAAGATGTGGCACTACTCCTGCAATTTGACCATCCTGTTTGGCGCGTTCAATCAAAGTAGCCAGCATGTCAGCGACAATGTTAAATAACATTGGAGACAGTGAGTCACATTGATGTAATCCTTTTTTCGTCTGGAAGTAATGGCCTACGTCATCATTGATTTTGATAGCCACACTGCCTCC
The DNA here is from genome assembly GCF_002162155.2 of Triticum dicoccoides. NCBI lineage: Eukaryota > Viridiplantae > Streptophyta > Magnoliopsida > Poales > Poaceae > Triticum > Triticum dicoccoides. The sequence continues at coordinate 718,705,877 of NC_041384.1, forward strand.
AGTAACGAAATTTTGGATCCACTCACACCACTTATCGAAGAAACCTTTCATTCTCAGGGTCTGCTGTAGAAATGACCATTTGACTTTATCATATGCCTTTTCAAAGTCAATTTTCAATACTACCCCACTCATGTTCTTCCAGTGCATCTCGTGAACGGTCTCGTGAAGGATAACTACTCCGTCGAGTATATTTCCTCCTTGCATGAAAGCCGTTTGGGATGGTCGAAAAACATGGTCAGCAACCACATTGAGCCTATTAGTCACTACTTTGGTGAATATTTTGAAGCTGACATTAAGGAGGCATATCAGTCTGTATTGTTGGATCCGTACAGCCTCCTTTGTCTTGGGCAACAAAACAATCTCTCCAAAATTTAGCCTCGATAGGTCAAGTTGGCCGGCATGAAGATAATTGAACAACTCCATTAGGTCAGTCTTGATGACATCCCAGAAATTCTGATAGAACTCTGCGGGGAAGCCATCAGGTCCTGGAGCTTTATTGTGTTCCATTTAAAACACCGCAGCTCTCACCTCCTCTTCAGAGAAAGGTGCCGTCAGGATATCATTCTCTTCAGTCGTGACTTGTGGAATATCATCTATTCGGGTCTCATCGAGACTGAAGTTCCCTTCATCTGGAGCCCCAAATAGAGACTTGTAGTATTTTGTTATATAACGCTTAAGCTCTTCCTGGCCTTCGATCCATCCCTCATCCTGTTCGAGGCTAAAAATACACTTTTTCCGGTGTCGCCCATTGGCAACCAATTGGAAATAACGTGTATTGCTATCTCCCTCGAGAATGAATTGGGCGCTGGATCTTCGATACCACTTGAGTTCCTCTTCTCGCAATAGACGTGCCATTTGCTCATTGGATTGATTTTTTATGTCAATCTCATGTTGAGACAAAGTGCGAGTCTTTGCGATTTTGTCGAGGTCATCAATAATAGTGGAAAGACGCTGTTTTTCTTTTTTATATATGCCACTGGTGTGTTTCGCCCATCCAGTTAGGAACTGCCTTGCGGCTCGAATTTTGAAGTTCCATCTCTGAATTTGTGTGCGACCAACGGCGGGCCTCTCCCATACATTCTTAACCATATTTGCAAAGCCATCACGTTGTAACCATCCCAATTCGAATTTGAATGGGCGGCGAGCATTGGGAGGACTAGCAGAGTTAGACTCAAGAATGATGGGTGCATGGTCCGAAAGTGTCTCAATACGCTCTAGGGCACGCACTGTTGCCAGAGGGAATTTTAGTTCCCATTCGGTATCCATGAGCGCCCGATCGAGTTTCTCGTATGTCGGCACCGGACGATTATTGGCCCAAGTAAATTGTCGCCCCGACATACTGGCTTCCCGAAGATTCAAACTGTCAATCACAGCGTTGAATAAGAAAGGCCAGTGAGTGTCAAAATGATATAATACTAGTGTATGATATTATATGTAATATGAATGTTGTATTATCCAGTACAATACCGGCACATGGTACATCACAATTGGCACTCTAGCGAGCGGTGTTGTAGGTGTGTTGGCCTCTTTCCTTGATCATATGGATGGAGATGTGTGCCACTGGCAAGTGATCCTGGTGAGGCGATTGTCTTTGATGATGGTCCATCTACGACTTAGATCTTGAGTTTCCATTCATCATGGTTGGTCCCCGTTGGGGTGGGGTGGGGGGGGGGGGTACCGAGCGAAAACTCCATGCATTGACGGTGATGATGCCTGGCTCCCAGTGTCGTGTTCCTCTTGTGGGCACCGCCTTGGCCTCCCTCCGCCCCTTCCTCTAGCTAGCACTTTGGGTGAAAATCCTCGTCCATCTTGGGCAGGCACGGCGGGTGTGCTGTGTTGTGTCCCTCTTGTGGGTGACCTCGGTCCTGGCAGCGTGTTTGGTTTGTCTTGGAGCTCCTTTCCTCCCACCTCAGCTCCGACGGCTAGTTGTCCCATTTGCTCCAACTTTTACACACGACGTATCCTCTCTCTCTCTCACTGTCATTTCTGCTGGTCGGCAGGGTTGGCGCTCCTCGGTTTGGAGCGAGAGGGCAGTGGGTCCCCTCTAGCGGCAGGTTGGTGGTGATCATGCGATGGAATCTGGTGCCTTCTTGCAGGTGCCGCGTGGTTGCATGTCGTCGGCTGCTTTTGGTTGTAGTTTGAGGTGGTCCGCCCCTCCTGAGTGTGTTATTTCTACTCGTGTCGTGACCGGTGTTTGAATGAAACTGTAGCATGCGCCGGTGAGTGCGGATAGCTTTAATTGGCTGTCCTTTTCCCTTATTTAACATCTCTTGTTCGACCACATAGTACTTTATGTTATGAACCATGAGACATAATTATACTAGTAGAAGATATTTTCTTGGAAGATATACACTTTATTGTAGGCCCATAAGGTCAGGACTGTACGAGCATAATCCAATGTTATAAATCATACCCATGCTACTTCCTAGAGTAGCACATCCGTAGCTAGTATTCACCTCTCCACTCTTCCTATCCATATTTGCTCTCTTCACCCAATAGTATTTGCACCCAAACACCAAATAGTATTACCACCCAAACAAACACGGACAACAGAGTCAAGAACCAATGATTCAGCAAGGACACAACGGTAAGAAACGAGTAATGTTTCTTCACAAAATGAACAAGCAAACAAACTAACAAACGAGCAAAAGTAGAAATAGTTAGGCGATGTTGGATCCATACATGGAAATGGGAGGCATTTAGAAACACATGCCTTGCAGAAGCTTATGGACAGGGGCGATTTTACCGTACGGGCACCCTGGGCACGTGCCCGGGCTCGACGGCGCCGTTTAAATGAACTCTAACGAGCTAGCCAAGCCATCAGAATCGTTAAACTTGTTGAAATATGCTGGAAAATCGTGAAATTAACGCTGGAAACGAATGAACTGCACTATCTGGGCCACTTTGACCATTTCCTTGTTTATTGGGCTTTTCTTGCTACAACCAGGAGGCCATAGGGCCATTCATTTGTTTCGTAACATGGGCTACAGGCCATGCTTTCAGCAACGAGAAGCCATTGCCTCAAAAAAAAACAAGCAACCAGAAGCCAGGACCTAGGATTCAGAATTGATCGATTGAGATCTTGCAGTTCTACGTTGATCGTGGCAAAGCCTGCAACAAAGGATTGAACATAAACATAAACATCGTAGATTGGACCTTGCTCATGTATGAACGTCAAATACTTTTAGTGAATTACCCTGCAAAAAAAGAGAACTTTTAGTGGATTATTTGGTATTGTATCTGATTTTTTTACTTCTATGATATATGAAACAGAAGTGTGTGTATTACACATGACGTTAATCCAAAGTGTATTTTAACTTATGACCGTGCCCAGGCTTTGGCAATTTGCTAGCTCCGCCACTGCTTATGGAAACATTGTTTCTCAAGAATACTAAGTACCCAAGGAAGAAGCACAAGGACTGTTCGTCAATGTGCCGCTGGGAGGCGCGTGAGGAAGCATCTCTGTCATGTTAGAGATGTCTTCAGTGATGGGAGCACTGAGGCACATGTTGAGGTCGTTGTGCTTGACGAACTGGATGCAGAAAGTGACACCGAGCTTCAATTGTTTAGTCGTCCTAATTTACTAAACGATTATTACTAGGGGTGTCCCTTGGTCGTGTACATGCTGTGGGTATGATGGTGTGGGATTAACTACCCACGTGCTTCGCAAGTATTCCCTTTTCTGCTATGCATTTAGTCAATTTTGTCCCTTGGATAGAAAGCCACCAGTGGCTTTGTTTTCTACATTATGGTGATGCACTGCACTGAACGGGAATTTCAACTTTTATCCCCTGCCTATCTGAAAGCATTTGGGGAGGTCAAAAGCATCCCTGATTTAGTGATGACCAGCAACAGGCTCCCACGATCAAGCAGATTTAATCGGCTTTCACGGATTTCTCATGACTAAGAATTAATTAGGTTATGTCTAGTTCTCATCTAGATGAGAAATAACTCAGTCAAATATAACTCCTACATCGTTTGATTTTATGCTATGTGAATTTTCTTTTATTTTCTTACTTGATTAATTAAATAGTGTGGGAGTTAGATGAGACTTTGCCACTTCTCAACTAAGAGAGTCATTTCATTTAGGGTGAGACAGAATGTGCGGGCACAAGCGGTCTAGTGTCCAAGCCGATTGAAACAGTGGCCTCAGATACTACATGGATTCTTGGCTGCACGCTAATTCATTACCTTTTCATTTCTACTTCGGTACAACCCCATTAAACACATCAACGGAGGCGCTACGCGGCCTGTCTACGTACCGGCCATACATGGATTTTTTCTCTTTCTTTTTAATCTTGAAAAAATGTGGCCTGTGTACGTACATCACATACACTGATTTTTTCTCTCCCTCTTTTTAATCTTCAGAAAATGTGCGTCATGGGAGATTCAAACTCCAACCCTCAAGGTTCACTTCAAGTTGTAGTAACCAACCAGTTACTTGTGCCCACTTGCTTTCTTTTTCGGTTCTTATGTGGCAAATATGGCTTTGTGAACTTTAGGCCAGACTTTTTTGTGTTTTTCAAACCGGGTTTTACTATGTTTTGTTCTGGTTTTTTGTTTTCTTGTTTTTACATATGCATGAATTTTTTTAAATTTTAACACTCAAATTCGTAGGCTTTTTTTTCAAATTTGTGAATCATTTTCAATTTATTGAAAATTTTGCAAAATTTTCAAGCGAACATTATTTTGAAAATTTGTGAATATTTCGCTCAAAATTGATGAACTTTTTTTTAATTCCGCAAACCTTGGGCCAGCTCAACAAGCGACCGACATGAGCGATATCGTTGCCAGGTTGGGCAAGGCCTAAGTGGTTTTTTATTTTCTATTATTTTCTTCTCTTTTTTGTTTATTCATGTTTATCCTTTTGAACTTTATTATCGATTTTGATTTTGAAACATGTTCCAAAATTTGAAAAGTTGTTTAATACACACAAAAATGTTCTTGTTTTCAAATATTGTTTACAATTTTAAAAAATATTCTGGAATTTCATAATTTTTCCCTTTTTTCATTTATATTCACCAAAAGATTAAGAAATATTTTCGTTTTCAAAAAAGTTGATTTTTTAATAAAAAAGTATGAGCTTTGCACTTTATGTTCAAAACATTCATCAATTGTTAGGAATTTGTTAACAATTTTAAAAAAATTGTTCAAGTTTGTAAAATTTCCATGCACAATGTGAAATTCCAAAATTGTTGACAAATTTCAAGAAATGGTTGGGACATAAGAAAATGTTCATGTCAATTTATAATGATACTAATTGTAAATATGCGAAGTATCAAAATTAGGGAAAACTACATGCTCACAGGTGCACCCATCTGGCCTATTATGTCAGACACCTCTCAACTGTAGTTATTTTACTATTGATAAATGACTCCAACTTCTTGAAGGAGCCTGGTAGAAACATATGAGGTATCCATGCCAGGTTTGAGTGACTTGTGACACTGTTTGCACGTTGCGACATGTCCGGCCATTTTATCAGCCCATTGATCGAACCCAATGACTAAATTTTCTGCCTCCGCACCTATTATCTCACCAAGCTTGTTGGATCATGTGTTGCAGCCGGTTGTAGATCTTAGACCACTTCTCTTTTATCGTCTCTCATCTCTGTGTTGAAGTCAGCATAAATCTGATGTGGTGACTTTTATTGGCCTCCTACATCATCTTGTTATACTTACTCTTAGCTGTCAGACAATGCTGCCAGCCCATAAGACAAGTGCCTGACAACATCGCCACCAATGGATATACATGTTGCGCTGCCAAAACTATCATGTTTTGCAAGTTTGAGCTACTTAAAGTAGAGCTGTCACACCCATGTTGAACGTTTCCACCCTCGAATCCCATGTACGCGAATAGTGCTCATGGCATTTAGTAGGCGCAAGGACCTTAATCGGGATAGAATCCAACCTAAGCTGAAGCGCGCACTCTATGCGTCAGACACCGATGAGGCCCATTAACATTTTTATTTTTTATTTTTAAAAATAATAAAAATATATATTCTTTAGGAGAAAAATATATTACCAAAACACTTAAATAAATATAAAATATATACTTTATCGGTCAAGAAAAAATGTATCAACTAGTTGTAAAAATTTCTTAATGTTTGATAAATTTATTCATTTATACTGAATAAAATATCCATGATGATCATGAAAAAGTGCTCAAGTATAAAAATAAACCATTTGTAAAAATAAATTTATAACATAATTTGGAAAACTAGAAAGTATTTTTTTTTAAGATATTCTGGTGTGCATGAAAGTGTCCATGCTTTATAACTAAATAGGTAGTCATGAGAAATAAAAATATCCAAACAACTTATCAAAAATATGTGCAACGATAAAATGGGGCACATATAAAAGGTTTTCTCAAATATGTTTCACCGTCTAAGTAAAATGTTCGTATATAAAAATAAATATTGCAGTAACTTATAAAATAATAATTCTGAAGTAGATTTCAACTTGTATGGAAAATGTTTTTCTAAATTTCAACAACATTTCCCGTAGAAGTTTTTTTAAACTTTTATGGAAATGTTGAAATGTATCATGAAATGACATTCAAAAATTATATTTTCGAAATATTTTAGTGTGATGATTTCGTTTTTCGCCATGAATTCGGCAAATGTCATTTCATCATTAAATTTGCCAAGTACTCCCTCTGTAAACTAATATAAGAGCATCTAGATCACTATTTTAGTATTCTAAACGCTCTTATATTAGTTTACGGAGGAAGTACCTACCTAAACCATTTGTCAAGAAAAAAAATATTTTTTTATTTTTTTTCTTCAGATTTTAATGTTCGTCATATGCTCAGATGAGCTCAGGAGCAGAAGAGGACTTTAGGGCCTTGCTCTGCGAATTAAACCATGGCATATTGCTGTGTACTATAATAGTAGTTTACACACACCCAATTCAATATAGCCAACCCGGTCAACGACTACCGCTACCCTCAGCATCAGCCATTCTGTGAACTTCTTGACCGGAGGAGTGGAGCACACAGCCGGTGTGCTCCTTAAATCATACGACAACGAAGTTCTGTCAAGTGTTGAACTGTTGCGAGAGGAGTAATGTGACGGTGACTCAATTCGATATAGCAAAGTTGATACATTCATCCGAGATGGCTGATTAATAATGGTAAACGTGGGCTTTTTCTTATTCCTAGACATGACGACCGTGGGCTCTGGGCTACAATATCTTCCCATGCACGCATCCACTTCGACATCAACATACATCACATTATTTTGGCAGCATTGACTTTGCCATGGCCATAAACATCTCCTTGTTGGCCGTGAAATGGGCGAGCATCTGCGCCCTGTCCGGCAAGCACGCTCTGACCTTCTCGTCGGAGGCATACTCCTTGGCCCAGCCGCACAGGCGAGGGAACTCCTCGGCCGTGACCAGTGTCACCCCGGACACTTCCTCGCAGACGGTGAGCCAGTGCGCGAACCCGCAGGCAGCTATGTCCATGAGGCCAATGGCGTCGCCGGCGAAGAACCTCTTCCCCTCGAGCTGCGCCTCCAGGAGCGCGAAGTTCTCCTTGATCTCCTTCATGAACCCCTTCTGCGCCTCGCCGTCCGTCCACATCGCCAGCCAGAACGGCTTCGAGCACTGCGCACTCAGCCAAAATCATTACTGGTACGTAGCCAGGAGGAGTTTACAGGGAAACAAGACCGCTAACTACTAGAGAAAGTACGAGCAGAGTGAGACGAGAGATCAGGTCATGTACCTTGTCGTCGATGAAGCGGGACCAGAAGCGGGCGGTGGCGCGGTCGTACGGGTCGGTCGGGAGAAGGGGCTGTTAGCACTAATCTTGACGTGTGTGATTCTGTTAGCAGCCGAGTCCCGCGGATGTTACGAGCGGGGCGTCCGGTGGAGTTGCCCAGTCCTGGAGTGCATGGATAAGGTAGTTATCTAGTTGCATGCATGTAGCTAGTGGGTTAGTGGCCCGGTCATGTGGTAGTGGCCGGTGTGGTGCATGCGTGCTGTAGTTAGTGCTTGGGGTTAGTGGCCGATCTGGGCGGCTGGGCTGGGCGTAAGTCTGTGTATTAAAAGGGCCCCGGTGCTGTTGTGTAGAGGAGCTAGAGAGAGATGATGTAGCCTCTGGGAGTGTATGTGCGCTCACGGTGGGGTGGTGCTTGTGTGGTAGAGTTCGAGCTCGCCGGAAATACAAGGGGCTGTTCGTGCGGCCGGAGGCATTTGTGCGCCGGGAAATCTCGTGTCCTCTCTCTCTTTTGTTTCTTCCTTGTCTCCGGCGATCGCCGTGGTTCATTGAGTAGGCTAGACAACAACAATTGGTATCATGAGCTTGGTGTCTTGGGCGTGCTTGCCGTGCCGGAGGCGTGGCAGCGATGGCGGCGCTCGCCGGCGGCTGCGCGTTGGAGCTCCGGGTCGTGTGTCGGCCTATGAAGGTGGGCGGCGCCGTGGCTACCATGGCGCGTGGCGGAGGCGGCGGGCGGTGACGTCGTACGTGCGGCGACCGCGGAGGCCGCCGAGGCGCTGCGTGGTGGCGCGGCGGTGCAACACGACATGGCGGCATGGAGGCCGCGGCGGTGCAGGGCAATAAGACGCGGCGGCGAGCCGGGCGTGACCGGTGCGTGTTATGGGTGCGCACTGGATGCGTCGGGCACGTCGGGACCGCGGGAGTGGACCGCGTCGAGGCGCTGGACCTGGTTGAGCAGATCGCGTCCGTGCGCGGCGGGAGCGCGGGGACGTGGGGAGTGCGCGCGAAGGGCACGGCGGTCGCGGAGACGAGGAGGTCGCGAAAGACCTTCGTGGTGGCGCAAAGGTCGCGACGGCTCGGGGCGACAACCGTGGAAGGTGCGTGGCACGGAGGCGCGGCGTGGCGGCTGCCATGGCGGACGCGGAGGCGACACGCGGTGAGCGTCTGGTGCTGTCGGGCTCGTCGGGCACGTCGGATGCGTGCGGGACGTGCGGGACGCAGAGGGACGCCAGGCGTGTGTCGCTGGTGGAGATGGAGCTCGGCGTGTGTCGCCGGAGTCGTGACGGAGCACGGTGCGACCGGCATCGTTGCGCCAGGTCGGGTCCGCAGGCTGGGTCACGCTCGTGACGACGATAACGACGGCAGCTGCAACAACTTCGACGACGGCAAGGCGTGTCAAGATTAAGGGGGGGAATGTTAGCACTAATCTTGACGTGTGTGATTCTGTTAGCAGCCGAGTCCCGCGGATGTTACGAGCGGGGCGTCCGGTGGAGTTGCCCAGTCCTGGAGTGCATGGATAAGGTAGTTATCTAGTTGCATGCATGTAGCTAGTGGGTTAGTGGCCCGGTCATGTGGTAGTGGCCGGTGTGGTGCATGCGTGCTGTAGTTAGTGCTTGGGGTTAGTGGCCGATCTGGGCGGCTGGGCTGGGCGTAAGTCTGTGTATTAAAAGGGCCCCGGTGCTGTTGTGTAGAGGAGCTAGAGAGAGATGATGTAGCCTCTGGGAGTGTATGTGCGCTCACGGTGGGGTGGTGCTTGTGTGGTAGAGTTCGAGCTCGCCGGAAATACAAGGGGCTGTTCGTGCGGCCGGAGGCATTTGTGCGCCGGGAAATCTCGTGTCCTCTCTCTCTTTTGTTTCTTCCTTGTCTCCGGCGATCGCCGTGGTTCAGTGAGTAGGCTAGACAACAACAGGGGCGGCCCGTTGAATGTCTCGTCGATGTACTCGACGATGATGAGCGACTCGCAGACGGCGCGGTCACCATGGAGGAGCACGGGCACCTTCTTGTGGACGGGATTGCTCCTGAGCAGCAGCTCGCTCTTGTTGTGGAGCTCCTCAAGGATGAGCTCGTAGGGAACGCCCTTCAGGCGCAGGGCGACCTCGGCGCGGTGGCTAAACGGGCTGTCGAAGGCGCCGATCACCCTGACGGCCGCCGGTGCGCTCATCTTGGCTCGCTTCCTCTGCTGGAAGTCAAATGTAGATTGTTGTGAGGTCTGTGCGTAATGGCCGGTTACTTTGTGGTATTTTATAGCGCTTGGATATTGGACTGGCTTAATGTCGAGGCTATTTTAATCGAGTTGGTAATGAAACTTCCTCCTGAGCACAAGTCAAATGTTGCTGTCTTTGCGAGAAGCTTCCTTGTTGCTTCGCTCCATACAGAGTGATCGATAAAATAACGTACTGCCTCTGTTTTCATTCAATCCGCGTATTAGCTTTAGTTAAGTTTTGTAAACTTTGATAAAATTTATCAACAAAATTTTTAACATATACAATAACAAATAAATACCATTAGATTTATTATTAAATGTACTTTCACATCATATAGATTTGTTATAGTCAGCGTTTGTACTTTTTCTATAAACTTGATCAATTTACAAAGTTTGACTTCAACAAACTCTAATATGCAGAGTAAATAAAAACAGAGAGAATACTAGGCCAGGCCTATTTGTTTCCATCGCCAAATCGCAGGGAGTTATAGCAACAGCAAGCCAACATGAATGGGCGTCTGATACAAAAAACTCTTTCATATAAAAAAAGCTCTATAAGATGACATTTTAAAGAAACATATAATTTCCGTGAAAATTGTTACTTAGTGTAGTTTATGACTAAAATCAAAATTTTAACTGAAAAAGATAAATCAAACAGTTACCATCTTCACCATCCTTTGCCCCGATCTCTAGTGGGTGTCTTACTACCACATCTCTGGTTGCCACCGCATTCTAAAACTCCTCCTCTAACTTCAATAATGTCTGTCATTAGGTCAACCTCGTAACCACACAGTGACATGATAAGGGTTGGTTTGTGCCACCTCATTTGTTTCTCTATCGGCTCATCAACCTTCTTATAGGTCTCTGTAGCTGGCAATGCCATCTTTTTGCAATATTGTGAAACACCGCCTCCACCATCCATCCATTAGCTATATCGGCCTTTCCTCTCGGTTTGGAGCATGAAGATTTCTATCTCTCTCCCATCCCCAACATTACCCCACCCTCAAAACTCTAATCTTGTGGACATGGTCCAGGGATCAGTGGCGCAGTGATGAACAGAGTGCCGCTCACCTTCACCAGCTCTGAAATTTTCGCGTGTTCCCAGCATAGTACCTCTCTTCTTCATGTATTTCAAGGGTTAGGTCTCTGGCAGAAAATACACATGGGGCTAGAGCGGGATGTAGCAATACATTGTACTGCATTATCACAACGTCTCATGTAAGAAAATTTCCTTCTAACATGTGAGCAATGGTGTCAGCAAGAGTAATTTCATTCTCTTTGTGGTGAACATTTCAATACATTTGAGCTTTTCATAGTAACATAACACAATTGAGGTAAAACATCTGAAAAACCTAATCCCATTCACCTGTAAGCGGGCAATTGTTTCAAATTTCTTCCATACTCCTATTAGTAGAGTCTGGTTAAAAGCATGAGAATACATGTTGTGTCTATGTACTTTTAATGTGAACTCATTTGTAGCATACTAATATCCTAAATCAGAGTACACACCATAGGATATCGATTCATCAACTTTTTTGTTAAAAAAAATACTTGTCATGTTTTTCCAATCACATTCACTCATGGCAATGCTGCAAAAAGAGCCAAGACAATGAAACATTTAAGTGAGCACAAGGATTCTTAAGAAGGTGGTCGATGAGGCATACATGAGGGGTGCCAATGGTGCCAATACATCCATGTCCCTGTACGAGCTGATGACGTCCACAACCACGACAAGAGGTATTCCATTGCCAATATGTCCATTGATGCACAACTCAACATAATAAGAATTGCCAATACCTTGTGCGTTTCTAGGGCCACATAGAGGGATTTTCAGGCATTGACGTATTGGCAATGGAATAAGCAGCAATGACAAGAGGGATTGCCAACTATTGGAGGAAAAAACTTAGTTACTGAAGTTATTTGGATAATGTTCTATTGGTGATTGTTCTATATCTTGTAATAACTAGACATGATTATGTTATGTTGTTACTTTGCTATGTTGGTGGAATTCGAGGGGGGGGGGGCACAATTAAGAAAAAAAATGCGGAGAAACATTCAAAGTTTCGCCCTACAGAGCCGGCCCAGCCGCACGATCGAGTGATGCTGCAACACACTTGTTGGAAATATGAGAAATTTACCGAATGATTTTATTAACAGAAATACTAGATAAAGCATGACTAGTATAGCAGTGATAAAACAAGTCATGCGATTTGACAAAGAGAAGGTAAACATCATCTTCATATATGAACTGTAACTAAACACATCTAGAGCAGACAGTATAGCAAGTTGCATATATGAAACAGAGTCTAACATATCTAGCTAGGGCAAACACTAGAACAAGGGACTGTAACAGGGCCTCTCATAGAAAGAGGAAGAACACATACAGGACGGCAGCAGCAGACGCTCTAGACTTGGGGTCGGTGTCCTCGCCAGCCATGTCGTCGAGGAGGTTGTCGACGTCGAGGAAGAAGTCGTCGTCGGGGAAGTAGTCGTCGGAGTCAGGGGCGTCCGTGACGAAGAAGTCAGTAGTCGCGCTGAGCGCTCCCCAAAAACTTTATAACCCTTCTCCCATACATGACTCAAAGAGGTGGAGTTTCAGAGGCCTACTGTCCCGACATGCGGTGCATGCCGCAAGCCAGGATGGAGAAGATCGTAGCAGCAGCGTAGTGCTCAGGAACTTTGTGGCGAGAGTAAGAGGATCTTCTGGTGCATCTCTCTGAGAGGAGCGACCTCCTAAGAAGGAGGCGAGAGGCTGCGCCGGGAGCTGAAGGGAACGAGGGAGACGAAACGAACAGGTAGCAGGCAAAGAGGTGCACCGTTCGTATTCAATCTCCACTACAGCAAAACGTTTCAGCTTCCGCATGATCTTTCATATACCCGTCGTGCGTGCTAAAAATTTAGACATCGGCTCGACTCATTCCTGCAACCCATGGCGCGGCGCGTCGTGACGAGGCGGCCGGCGGAGGAGGAGCGCGCGTGGATGTCTCTCTTCTCCTCATCTCATACATGTGGAGAAAGAGTCTCCCTTATAAAGAGGTCCAACTCCCTCTAAACTAGCAATATGGGACTAAACTTTAATTCCACCTCTTGCCTTGCACGAATGAGCTGCGTGGGCCTCTAGGATTTATTAGGAATTTCTGAAACTGCTATTTGGCTAGGCCCAAAATAGACAAAATTCTAGCAATCCCCCATCAGATCCCAGAGGCACACAAAATTTGCCTTTAGTTCCAAAACGCTGTTTTAGATAACGGTACTGCAGTGGAGACTGTTAAGTTGAACTTCCACCTAGAACTCTATGCTACACTAGTAAGAAACTTGAACAATGGACTAGGCCTTGAACTGCAAGTTTTCTGTGAATCTAGCTTCACATAAAGCCTTGACCGATACGTGGCTACTGTGGGTCTTCCCCGCGGGTGGAGCTTATGCGTCATACTCAGAGACCTTTCATGAGTTTACTAGAGAGAACCCTACTCACATAGAATGCGACGTTTAACAATCAGACTCATATAGGTGCGTTCTTCAAAAGATGTTCTGCAGGACGACATCTCTACTTCAATGAGCCACTTAGAACACATTAAGATATACATCAACCTGCCATGAAGATTAGGAGAGTATTGCATCTTCATGGAGTGGTATTGTTAATAGTAAGGATACTCTCCTCTCAGTTGACCAACAGCTTGTCTTCCACATCTAATTCATGGGATCTCTGATCACATAGACTAGGTTACCACTGTGAACAACTCATATCGTGGGTCTCATACACATCTCCCTCGATGCATTATCTATCACATTACGTGATAGACCCTTAGTGAAATGATCTGCCAGATTTTTAGACGTTTGGATATAATCCAATGCAATAACTCCGGAGTTTCTCATTTTCCTGACAGACTTTAACCTTCTCTGAACGTGTCTTGATGACTTCATGTTATCCTTTGAGGTGCTCACTTTCGTGATTACAGTTTGATTGTCGCAGTTCATAAGGATACCCGGTACGGGTTTCTCAACAACCGGCAAGTCATTCAAGAGCCGATGAAGCCAATCTGCTTCGACCGTAGATGTATCTAGTGCTGTGAGTTTTGCTTCCATTGTTGACCTCGTTAAGATGGTCTGCTTGCAAGACTTCCAAGAAAGCGCCACCTCCATGAGTGAATACATATCCCCTCGTGGCCTTTATCTCATCAGCATCTGAGATCCAGTTTGAGTCACTATACCCTTAAAGCACCTTTGGGTGTCCGATGTAGTGAATTCCATAATTCACAGTGCCTTTCAAATAACGCAAAACTCTCTCTAGAACTTTCCGATGCACATCTCTTGGTTTTGAGACAAACTGACTCAGTTTGCTAACAACAAAATAGATGTCAAGTCTTGTAACACTAGCTAAGTACATAAGCGAGCCAATAATCTGAGAATATTTCAATTGATCTCTAGCAATTCTTCAATTCTTCTGAAGTAACACACTCGCATCATATGGTGTTGGAGAGGGCTTGCAGTCACTATAGCCAAATCGACTGAAGATCTTTTCCACATAGTGAGATTGAAGGAATGTAATCCCACCATCATCGTCTCTCAACAACTTGATGTTCAGAATGACATCAGCCACTAATAAATCCTTCATCTCAAAGCAGCGAGATAGAAAATCCTTGACCTCCTTAATAACATTCAGATTTGTTCTGAAAATCAGTATGTCATCAACATACTGAAGGAAATATGCCCTAGAGGCAATAATAAAGTTATTATATTTCCTTATATCATGATAAATGTTTATTATTCATGCTAGAATTGTATTAACCGAAAACATGATACATGTGTGAATACATAGACAAACAAAGTGTCACTAGTATGCCTCTACTAGACTAGCTCGTTAATCAAAGATGGTTATGTTTCCTAGCCATAGACATGAGTTGTCATCTGATTAGCGGGATCACATCATTAGGAGAATGATGTGATTGACTTGACCCACTCCGTTAGCTTAGAACTTGATCGTTTAGTTTGTTGCTATTGCTTTCTTCATGACTTATACATGTTCCTATGACCATGAGATTATACAACTCCCGTTTACCGGAGGAACACTTTGTGTGCTACCAAACGTCACAACGTAACTGGGTGATTATAAAGGTGCTCTACAGGTGTCTCCAAAGGTACTTGTTGGGTTGGTGTATATCGAGATTAGGATTTGTCACTCCGATTGTCGGAGAGGTATCTCTGGGCCCACTCAGTAATACACATCACTTAAGCCTTGCAAGCATTGCAACTAATGAGTTAGTTGCAGGATGATATATTAAGAAACAAGTAAAGAGACTTGCCGGTAACGAGATTGAACAAGGTATTGAGATACCGACAATCGAACCTCGGGCAAGTAACATACCGATGACAAAGGGAACAACATATGTTGTTATGCGGTTTGACCGATAAAGATCTTCGTAGAATATGTAGGAGCCAATATGAGCATCCAGGTTCCGCTATTGGTTATTGACCGGAGACATGTCTCTGTAATGTCTACATAGTTCTCGAACCCGTAGGTCCACACGCTTAAAGTTCGATGACGGTTATATTATGAGTTTATGTGTTTTGATGTACCGAAAGTAGTTCGGTGTCCCGGATGTGATCACGGACATGATGAGGAGTCTCGAAATTGTCGAGACATGAAGATTGATATATTGGGCGACTATATTCAGACACCGGAATGGTTCCGAGGGTTATCGGATATATACCGGAGTACCGGGGGGTTACCGGAACCCCCCCGGAGGTTAATGGGCCTCATGGGACCAATTGGTGGAAGAGGAGAGGCGGCCAAGGGGCAACCGCATGCCCCTACCCTCCCAAGTCCAAATTGGACTAGGAAGGGGGGCAGCGCCCCCCTTTCCTTTCTCCCTCTTTCTCCCTCCCTCTCCTCTCCTACTCCAACATGGAAAGGGGGGAGTCCTACACTACTGGAATTAGCTTATTTGCCGTCTGCCAGTTCATTGCCATCCGCTGGCGGATGGCAAAGAAGGTCTTTTCTGCCAGCTTAAGGAAAACGGACGGCAAAGAATCGACAGACGACAAAGAAGGTCTTTGCCATCAGCCTGTTCTTTGTCGTCCGCTGGCTGACGGCAAAGAGAGAGCTGGCCCCACTAAACGAGTTAATTGAGGAAAACTTAACGGCCCCCCTCTTTGCCGTCTACTAGCAGACGGCAAAGAGGAAACAAAGAGGACGGCAAAGGGTGGGCGGATGGCAAAGATTCTTCCAAACTAACGGCCGAGCCCCACCCCGCCCATTCTCTCTCTTTCTATCCCTCTCTCCTCCCCGACGCCCGCCGCCGCCCCCGCCGCCCGCCGCCGCCCCCACTACCTGCCGCCGCTTGCCCC
>NC_041384.1:718722410-718722950 GCF_002162155.2 Triticum dicoccoides
CCGCCCGACCACCCCAGCGCCCCCTCCACTCGCCCACCACCTGGCGCCACTGTCGCCCCTGGCGCCACCGCGGCCCCATCGCCCCCGCCTCCCTGCCGGCTCGGCGCCGCCGCTCACCGCCCAGGCGCCACCGTCGCCGCCGCTCGATCCGGTGAGTTATTTTTTTTCTGTTTTTTCTTTTTTTTGCTATTAGATTTAGTGTTAGATTCAGTTTAGTTTTAGTGTTAGATTTAGTGTTAGATTCGTTTTAGTTTTAGTGCTAGAGTATGTAGAAGGGGAAGAAGAAGAAGAAGAAGAAGAAAAAGAGGGGAGAAGGGAGGAAGAGGAGGAGGGGGAAGAAGAAAGAAAAGAAGAGGAAGAGGAAACCCTAAACCCTAGTTTTAGTTATAGTTTTACTTTAGTTTTAGTTTTAGTTTTTATTTTTAGTTTAGTTTATTTTAGATCAGTTTTAGTTTTAAGAAGAGGGGAGGATGGAGGAAGAGGAGGAGGGAGAAGAAGAAAGAAAAGAAGAAGAAGAAGAAAGAAGAAGAAGAAGAAAGA
>NC_041384.1:718723347-718783302 GCF_002162155.2 Triticum dicoccoides
GACACGGCACCCCGACCCCGACATGCCACCCGGACACCATATATATTTTTTGATTTTGTTATGAAAAACATCATATATTAATATTCATGTCGGTATTTTTTATGTTGTATTAACTTCGTTTAGTCTTTATCATGGCAGGTGTTGAAAGATGGTGGGCGCTGGTCCGGAGCGCTCCGAGGCCCCTTCTTCGTCGACGCGTGCTGGGAGGTCTTCCATTCCACCCGCACAAATCCGACGAGCGTTGCTGGACAGTATGGTGACACCGCCGGGCCCTTCTTCGTCAACCGCGGTGCCCAGCAGGGGAAGAGGAAAGGGAGGGAATAAGAGAGGAGCTGGAGCACATGGTCGCGGGAGAGGAGGTAGGGTGACTGCTAGGGTGCCTTCCTCGCCGCCACCCCCAGCTGTTTCACCCGAGCACGTGACTGCTAGGGTGGACTCGTCCGAGGAGGAGGCTACACGGACTCCGGTCCATGAGCCTTGGGTCCACGGGCCTTCGGCCCACGGTAGTTGGGTGGGCCCACGAGACCCCAGACGAGCACATGTCTGGATGGGGTACCTGGCCGGATCAACCTGAGGGGCCGAGCGGCCATGCTGATGATGGCGGGGAGCCGACTGATATTGAGGAGGAGGGGGCACCGTCTACCAGCGTGGTTGTACACGGCTCCCGTCCGTGGCGGCGACCCACGAGCAGAGGTGGTTGATTTTCCCTGATGGGGAGAGGTAAGTGCATTTACTATTTTTGTACCTTCCGCATTCTTGTTTCTTCAAATATCTAATGCGTTGGCCTTGTCATGCTGCAGGGGTTGGGACCACCATGAGAAGATCCGCCGGCCCAACTCCATCCTTGGAGTGCTTTGCCAGCAAAACTTCTCGGGGTTTGTCACATTGCCTGGTGAGGGTCGGCTTCCAGAGCTTGGATTGAGCTGGGAGCACTTGGCTGCCCCGGCCCCGCCGGGTGAGATTATCGACTGTGTCTTGTGCAACACGAGGGCAGACGTGGTGATCAGAAAGTTCTGGGTAATTTCTCCTTTACACAATTAAAAATCTTCAACTAGGTAGTTATTAATTGTACTAATCAATATTGTCTCATTTGATTGCAGACATTCTACAGGTGTGAGGAGGGATACGAGGAGGAGGCGGCAAATGTTATCAAAAACATCTACAAGCGCCTACTACAGAACTTACGACACGAGGCTCGGGTGCAGGCTGTTCGAGACTACTACGCCTTGAGTGGTATCAAGAAGCCCAAGCCCGCGTGCCGCGAGAAGTTCCTGAGTAAGGAGCAATACATGAAGGTAATTCTTAAGGCCTTGTACTTACTTCCTTCATTTATTAATTCATAGCCGTAGCGCTCAAGTTTCTATTTGCTAACTTAGGCGCCTCCGAGATGGTGTGCGGATCGGATGGATTGTTGGGAGCTGTTGGTCAACGAGTGGTGCTCAAAAGAATGGCTAGCCGTCCACAATGCGTCCAAGGACAAACTTGCCCAAATGTAAGGTGTGCCACACCATCAAGGCAACTCCAACTTATATCAGTTCGGGCGGAACTGGGTATGTGGTTTGCTTCATGATTCATGCAATTCATTCATCATGCTAGCTTGAGCCCCTTAATTACTAATTTAGGTTGTTTCTCTCTTTCAGGCACACTACAATAAGGCGGATAAGGTTCCCGAGGTGTACGACCTCTATGCCATGGCCCATACTGCCTCTTACAAGAAAGTCAAGGCATTCTCTCCGTCTGACCTCGATGATGCAAACAACTTCACCAACATCTCCTCCCACGACAAGCTCGTGAAATATAGAGATGAAGGGAAGGTGAGGAAAGGGGAGGGCTTTAACCCGAGCCAGGGTCCCATTGATCCACAACTGGTGATGATAGCTGGTGGCGGGAGGTCCCATGGCTCGATAGCCATTGGAGATGGACTTATCCGTTGTCCTAGCACTCTCCCGGAGATCAAGGCGCGCCAGTCGAGATCCGCTCCTAAGATAAGGCCTCGTGAACGGCCATTCCAACTCACCTTCAAGGTTAGTTATACGTACTCAGCTATCTTTCTACATTACATTGTGTGCGCTTCCATCAATGATTACAAATGCTAACGAGGAGTGGTGTTGCAGGCTCCTATACAGAGTGAGAGAGATAGAACGGAGAAACTTCTGTCGGAGGCGGCGGGGAGGCAGCGGGAGTTGGAGGAGAGGACGACAAAGATGTTGGAGGAGGAGAGGGCACGGAATGACATACAGGCAAGGGCAATGTACGAGCTCCTTGTGGTAAGTTTCTTTTGATGATTAGCCAAAACATTCATGTAGTGTTTGTCTCATTACTAACTAGTATGACTGAGTCGTCAAAACCAAATGTGCAGTCTGTGTGCGAGAAGTCCGGTCAGACCACTCGCCGATGCCAGTGATTGCTCCTGGGACGACGGTGAGTTTAATTTGAATGGACACTACTTGCTAGTCTGAACATTTGAGTGTCATCATGCTAATGAGACATTGGAAATGATCTTTGGTGCAGCGTAACTCTAGACAACACTACTAGGAAAAGGGCTATAGATGATATGGACATTAATGGCGCACCGTGTATGTGGTGCGCCATTAGTAATATATTACTAATGGCGCACCTGGTGTGTGGTGCGCCATTAGTAGTTTTGAAAAAAAATATAAAAAATTTGTTAGTAATGGCGCACCATGAGATAGTGCGCCATTACTAGTTGACACAGTAATGGCGCACCACACCCACTGAGGGAGTCCTGGATTAGGGGGTGTTCGGGTAGCTGGACTATACCTTCAGCCAGACTCCTGGACTATGAAGATACAAGATTGAAGACTTCGTACCGTGTCCGGATGGGACTTTCCTTGGCGTGGAAGGCAAGCTTGGCGATGCGGATATTCAAGATCTCCTACCATTGTAACTGACTTTATGTAACCCTAACCCTATCCGCTGTCTATATAAACCGGAGGGTTGTAGTCCGTAGGCAATCAACTCCATACACAACAATCATACCATAGGCTAGCTTCTAGGGTTTAGCCTCCTTGATCTCATGGTAGATCTACTCTTGTACTACCCATATCATCAATATTAATCAAGCAGGAGTAGGGTATTACCTCCATCGAGAGGGCCCGAACCTAGGTAAAAAACATCGTGTTCCTTGTCTCCTGTTACCATCCGGCCTTGACGCACAGTTCGGGACCCCCTACCCGAGATCCGCCGGTTTTGACACCGACATTGGTGCTTTCATTGAGAGTTCCTCTGTGTCATCGCCTTTAGGCCCGATGGCTCCTTTGATCATCAACAATGATATGGTCCAGGGTGAAACTTTTCTCCCCGGACAGATCTTCGTCTTCGGCGGCTTCGCTCTGCGGGCCAATTCACTCGGCCACCTGGAGCAGATCGAAAGCTACGCCCCTGGCCATCAGGTCAGGTTTGGAAGCCTAAACTACACGGCTGACATCCACGGGGACTTGATCTTCGACGGATTCGAGCCATAGCCAAGCGCGCCGCACTGTCTCGATGGGCATGATATAGATCTGCCGCCGAACAGCGCCTTGGAGGCCGCATATGCATCGGTTTCGACCATTGATTCAGAACATACTGCGCCGATCGAGGATCAGCGGTTAGACGCTGCCTCAGGGGCTGCGATCTCAGAGGTGATCGAGCCGAACTCCAGCCCTGCACTCCGCATGGCCCGTGACTCCGAGGATCCGGACTCCTCCCCGGACGCCGAACCCCCCGCGCCCCTGCCAATCAAATCCGATTGGGCGCCGATAATGGAGTTCACCGCCGCAGACATCTTTCAGCATTCGCCTTTTGGCGACATCCTGAACTCTCTTAAGTCTCTCTCTTTATCAGGAGAGCCCTGGCCGGACTACGGTCCGCGAGGGTGGGATACGGACGATAAGGAAATTCAAAGCCCACCCACCACCCACTTTGTAGCCACTATCGACGATCTAACCGACATGCTTGACTTCAGCTCTGAAGATATCGACGGCATGGACGACGATGTAGGAGACGAACAGGAACCAGCACCTGTAGGGCGCTGGAAGGCCACCTCGTCATATGACATATATATGGTGGATACTCCAAAAGATGGAGATGGCGATGGAACAGTGGGGGATGACGCCCCCAAGAAACAACCAAAGCGCCGGCGTCAACGGCGCCGCTCTAAATCCCGCCAAAGCAAAAAACGGTGATTCCGGCACGGGAGATAATACTACCCCGGATAACACCGAAGAACACCCACCTCAGCAAGATTTGGCACAGGAAGATGGAGAAGCCAGCCCTCATGAGAGAGCGGCAGACCGAGAGGTCGAGGTTGATAACTATACGCCTCCCTCTGAAGACGAGGCAAGCCTCGATGACGATGAATTCGTCATACCATCAGACCCCGCCGAACAAGAGCGTTTTAAATGCAGGCTTTTAGCCATGGCAAGCAGCCTCAAGAAAAAGCAGCAACAGCTTAAAGCTGCCCAAGATTTGCTAGCTGACAGATGGACTGAAGTCCTTACGGCCAAAGAGTATGAACTTGAACGCCCCTCCAAGAGTTACCCGAAGCGCAGGCCGCTACCCCGATCAGAGGAGGAAGCACCTACATCACCAGCGCATGACATGGCAGACCGGCCACCTCGCGGCCGCGACAGAGAGGCCCCTCGGACCTCCACCCAAGCCATGCCCCGACGCCGCTCAACTAAGGCACGGGAAAATGCGCCCGACCTGCGAGACATACTGGAGGATAAGACAAGACAAACAAGATCGATCTACGGATCGCGCAGGCGCCCTACGGCATGTGACAATGATCTTCACTCCGGATACAACAAATCCGATCGGGCCGAACACAACAGACATAGCGCTTCCGAGCTACGTCATGATATAGCCCAGTACAGAGGCGCCGCACACCCGCTATGCTTCACGAATGAAGTAATGGATCATAAAATCCCAGAGGGTTTCAAACCCGTAAACATCGAATCATACGATGGCACAACAGACCCGGCTGTATGGATCGAGGATTATCTCCTTCACATCCACATGGCACTCGGCGATGATCTACACGCCATCAAATACCTCCCGCTCAAACTTAAAGGACCGGCCCGGCATTGGCTTAACAGCTTGCCAGCAGACTCAATCGGTTCTTGGGAGGACCTGGAAGCCGCATTCCTCGACAACTTCCAGGGCACTTACGTGCGACCGTCGGATGCCGACGACTTAAGCCACATAATTCAGCAACCAGAGGAATCGGCCAGACAATTCTGGACACGGTTCCTAACAGAGAAAAATCAAATAGTCGACTGTCCGGATGCAGAGGCCCTAGCAGCCTTCAAGCATAACATCCGCGACGAGTGGCTTGCCCGGCACCTGGGACAGGAAAAGCCGAAATCCATGGCAGCCCTCACGACACTCATGACCCACTTTTGCGCGGGAGAAGACAGCTGGCTAGCTCGCAGTAACAACTTATCAAAGAACCCTGGTAATTCGGATATCAAGGACAAAAGTGGCAGGACACGTCGGAATAAGCAAAAACGCCGCGTTAACAGCGACAGCAATGAAGACACGGCAGTCAATGCCGGATTCAAAGGCTATAAATCCGGTCAGCAGAAAAAGCCATTCAAAAAGAATACTCAGGGCCCATCCAGTTTGGACCGAATACTCGATCTCTTGTGCCGGATACATGGCACCCCCGAAAGGCCAGCCAATCACACTAACAGGGATTGTTCGGTGTTCAAGCAGGCAGGCATGTTAAGGGCCGAAAACAGAGACAAGGGGCTGCACAGCGATGACGAGGAGCCCAAGCCGCCGAACAACAATGGACAAAAGGGCTTTCCCCCACAAGTGTGGACGATGAACATGATATACGCAACCCACATTCCCAAGCGGGAGCGGAAGCTTGCGCTACGGGACGTATACGCGATAGAGCCAGTCGCCCCAAAGTTCAACCCATGGTCCTCCTGCCCGATCACTTTTGATTGAAGGGACCATCCCACTAGCATCCGTCATGGCGGCTTCGCCGCATTGGTTCTCGACCCAATCATCGACGGATTTCATCTCACAAGAGTCCTCATGGACGGCGGCAGTAGCCTGAACCTGCTTTATCAGGATACAGTGCAGAAAATGGGCATAGATCCCTCAAGGATTAAGCCCACAAGAACGACCTTTAAAGGCGTTATACCAGGTGTAGAAGCCAACTGTACAGGCTCAGTAACACTTGACGTGGTCTTCGGATCCCCGGACAATTTCCGAAGCGAAGAGTTAATCTTCAATATAGTCCCGTTTCGCAGTGGCTATCACGCCCTGCTCGGACGAACCGCATTTGCAAAGTTCAATGCGGTGCCGCACTATGCATATCTCAAGCTCAAGATGCCAGGCCCTCGAGGAGTAATTACGGTCAACGGAAACACCGAACGCTCCCTCCGTA
Organism: Triticum dicoccoides; assembly: GCF_002162155.2. Taxonomy (NCBI): domain Eukaryota; kingdom Viridiplantae; phylum Streptophyta; class Magnoliopsida; order Poales; family Poaceae; genus Triticum; species Triticum dicoccoides. Next base: position 718,729,751 of record NC_041384.1, read on the forward strand.
CGGAGGAGCATACGGCGGCTCTCGCAGCGGAGGTACGAAGTAGCCTTCTCAGGCAATTCTCCCGTCCGGCCATTAAAAAGCCAGACACTGCCAAGCGCGCCCGGAGTAACCCATAGCAGGACCGCCTGGCACACTCTGAGCAAGCGTAGCAATGCGGCCCCAACCCCAGCTATCGCGACATAGCGAAACCAGTACCTCGCGTACATAACTACGCCCTTGAAATACCATGGGCACAGGGGAAGGGGAACAATAACGGCACGCCCAGAATACGGCTTAAAACGTACTAGGGGCTGCCAGATTCTCTTTTTAATTTTTTCTTACCTTCAGGACTCCATACTTCGGACGACCTGTTCGGCAATTCGACTGCCGCACAAACGATGCAAGATCCAGGGAGGCAGACAAGCCATGCCGCACTATGGAACTCCCAGGTGGTCTCTGTTACGAGCGGTATACCTGTTTTAAATACAATTCCGCGGCCTGCCCCCGGTCAGGACATACTGAATAGTCCAATATCTTTTGCTTACCGCACTATTTGTATCGTTCGGCTTTGATAAATAGCCTTTATATAAACAATGCATAGCTTTTGTCTATTTTCTGCATTACTCTCTTTTATATATATTCATTAATGACATGTTGCACCCGTACACTGTGGTACGGCAAGTACGCCAGGGGCTTCAGTACCCTTTAATATGGGGTGAGAAGTCCGTACACTTTCACAAGTGCGGCACCCCGAACTTATAGCACTATATGCATCGGCTCCGAATCATGATTTGGGTCAATAGTTGGGTTTGCCCGGCTCCTATGTTTTGGTGCCTTATGTTCCGCTATATCGGCTAAGGTAGCACTAGGAGAACCACTGCGATTGTGCCCCAGTTGAGCTGGGTTAAGCACCTCAGTGGAGAAAGCTAAAACTGACTGTCAGGATGAGGCGAGAGACCGGTCGCTGTTCAAGAGGTTTTTTCGAGTCCCTAAAGACTTATGCCGCTTCGAGCAAGGAGCCGGATTTGTCCAGCCAAGGCGTGGATAGCGCCCTGAACTCGGTCTTCTGAACTAGGGGCTTCGCCGAAATTTAAAATTATAAAGTTCTATGGCTAAGTGAGAGTGTTCAAGCATTATAGTCCGATTGCCTGGTTCGTTGTGCTGAGCGCCTCCCTCGAAGGACCCAACTATGGGAAAAAGAGCGCTCAGGTTTATCCCGAACACCCCAGCACTAGTGGCATGGGGGCAGAAGCCGACGACTGGCCATCTCTCAATTTTTTGATAAACGGCCGCATAGAAAATAATATTTTAAATTCAACAAGCATTGCTTAAGCGCCTATGAACAAGTTTTCAGCGCACAGGATAAAAACGAGCGAGTTTATTCAAAAATTACATCCTTGGTACATTCATCCGCCACAAGGCAGGCACCCGCAAGAACATCCTTGTAATAGTTCTCGGTCTTGCGATGCTCCTTCCCCGGCGGCGGCCCGTCCTTCACAAGCTTCTCACCGTCCAGCTTACCCCAGTGCACCTTTGCACGGGCAAGGGCCCGACGGGCACCTTCGATGCAGACGGAGCGCTTGATGATCTCGAGCCTTGGACAGGCCTCCACCAGCCGCCGCACCAGCCTGAAGTAGCTCCCAGGCAGGGCCTCTCCGGGCCACAGCCGAACTATGAAGCCCTTCATGGCCTGTTTGGCCGCCTTGTGGAGCTCGACCAACTATTTCAGCTGGTCGCTCAAGGGCACAGGGTGTCCGGCCTCAGCATACTGAGACCAGAACACCTTCTCCATCGAGCTGCCCTCTTCAGCTCGGTAGAATGCGGCGGCGTCGGATACGCTGCAGGGAAGATCTGCGAATGCCCCTGGAGAACTCCGGGTTATGGTAAGTAACAAGTAGTTTACTTTTATATTTCTGCTTTGCATAAAGAATGCCTTACCCGCCGCTATCTTCTTAATCTTCTCCAACTCTTGGAGGGCCTTTTGGGCTTCGGCCTTGGCAGACTTGGCAGTCTCAAGGGCCGCCGCGAGCTCGGACGCTTGGGTCTTTGACTCAAGCTCCAAACTATCATGTTTTTTTCATGAGAGCCTGAAGCTCTTGCTGCACCTCGCCGACCTGAGCCCCAAGTTTCTCTTGCTCGGTGCGCTCCGCGATCATTTTCTTTTTGGCCTCGGACAGCGCCTGCTTGAGGATCGCCACCTCAGTCGTGGCCCCTATAATAAGAAGTGCAATCCTGTTATTTTTTGCAATCACGCCTCTCTATAGGCACTTTTTCTGTAAGGTATTTCCTACCTTCTTTTTCCTCGAGCTGCCGCTTGGCAAGGCCGAGCTCTTGCTCGGTCCGCTTGAGGTCCTGTTTCAGGACACCCACCTCCGCAGTCAGTGCGGCGGTGGATAGCAGCGAAGCCTGCACACGCATATTGACTCTTTATTGTTAGACTCCTGCGAAATTTACTAGATCCTCTATTCGGCTTTTCTTTCCGAATGCCAAACAGAGCATCAGGGGCTACTGTCTATGCGGTTATATTTTTACATATTTTTACTTACCTCGAAGCCCGTTAGGAGGCTAGCGCAAGCTTCATCAGTCCGCTCTTGGCGGACTGAACCTTCTGGATCACCGTACTCATAATAGTACGGTGCTCCTCATCGATGGAGGCGCCATCAAGCACCTCGAGCAGATTGTCCGGCACCTCCGGTTGGACGGAGGCCGCCGGCTTAGAAGGCTTGCTCCTCTTGGAAGGAGTTCGCCTACCGCGGTCCAGAACTGTTGAAGATTCCGGCGCGGTGTCCGGCACAAAGCCGGACTTGGAGCCCTGGGGGATCTTGTCCCCTTTACTCCTGGGGTCCGGGAGGTCGCCCTGCGGCTCCTCCAGGACCATCTCCTCCTGCCCCGGAGCTCGTTGTGACGCCACTTCGGCATCGTCCGCAGTGCGGGGGGAGACAGCGGGCGGAACTGAGTTCACGTCCGATGAATCCAGGGAGCCGCTCGACGACTCGTTGAGTTCGGCCCGAGGCGGGCTGCATAATTATGTTTGACATTAGGGAAAGCTGTGCAACAAAGGAACATCATGAGTTATTCTGATATCCAAACTTACGATTTCGCCGGACGCTTGGCCCTGTTTGGCCACTCCTCTTTGCCCTCTTCAGCATTGGGGGCGTAGTCCGGCGGAGGGGTCTTCCTTTTCCTAAACCCCTCGGCCTCCCCCGTTGGGGCGGCCTTCCTCTTCTCTCCTCCCCCCGCTGGGGGGGAGAGGTTTCTTCTTCCTCCTCCTCGTCTTCACGGGGGGAGTGCGTCTCGGACTCGTCGGACGACGAGTCCGACACCACCATATGCCGGGAACTCTTTTGAGTCCCCGTGGCCTTCTTCTTCTTGGCCTTCTTCTCCGGCACCACATAGGGTGCTGGAACCAGCAGCTTCGCTTGTAGAGCGGGGGCTGGGTCTTCGGGCAAGGGAGCCGGACAGTTAATCGATCCGGACTTCGCCCGCCAAGCCTGTCAAAGGTAAGGGAGCTTAGATCCCGCATAGAGTCAAACTATGAAAAAACTTAACATCCTGTAAAAGGTGAAAATAGCTTACCTCGCTAGCGTGACGCTGCGAGCTGTATCCGCAGTCCTCGGAAGCGGATGTGGGAGCCTCGGCGCCTTTGGTTAGCACCTTCCAGACCTCTTCATACGTCGTGTCGAAGAGCCTGTTAAGGGTTTGGTGCTGCGCCGGGTTGAACTCCCGTAGATTAAAGCCCCGTTGTTGACACGGGAGGATCCGGCGGACGAGCATAACCTGGACTACATTGACGAGCTTGATCAGCTTGCTCACCAGGGACTGGATGCATGTATGCAGTCTGGTCACCTCTTTTTCGTCGCCCCACGACAGGCCCGTCTCTTTCCAGGACATAAGCCGCGTGGGGGGTCCAGATCGGAACTCGGGGGTCGCGATCCATTTCGGACCGCGCGGCTCGGTGATGTAAAACCACCATGATTGCCACCCCTTCAGGGTCTCCACGAAGGAGCCCTCGAGCCATAGGACGTTGGCCATCTTGCCCGCCATGGCGCCTCCGCATTCCGCCTGGCGGCCACGCACCACCTTGGGCTTGACGTTGAAGGTCTTGAGCCAGAGGCCGAAATGGGGGCGGATGCGGAGGAAGGCCTCGCACACGACGATAAACGCCGAGATGTTGAGGACGAAATTCGGGGCCAGATCATGGAAATCCAGGCCATAGTAAAACATGAGCCCCCGGACAAATGGGTGGAGTGGAAAACCCAGTCCGCGGAGGAAGTGGGGAAGGAATACTACCCTCTCATGGGGCCTTGGGGTGGGGAGAAGCTGCCCCTCCTCGGGAAGCTGGTGCGCGATGTCTTTGGACAAGTATCCGGCCTTCCTTAGCTTTCTGACATGGCCCTCCGTGACGGAGGAGACCATCCACTTGCCTCCCGCTCTGGACATTGCTGGAGAAGGTTGAGGTGGGAAGTGCGGGCTTGGGCGCTGGAGCTCGAGTGCGCAGGAGATGGATAGGCAAAAGAGGAAGAAGGCGTAGGTAAAAGGGTGGATCCTTATCCCCTTATATGGGCGGATGCGGTTGTGCGTCCCCACCAGCCTAGTAAAACTCGCTTGCCTCCCAAGCGCCGTGATAAATGGCGCGGTTGGGATTACCCACGTCCGTATTGATGAGAATCCCATAAAGGGGGTACACGATCTCTGCTTTGACAAGACGTGCCAAGGAAACTGCCTCGCAAAACATGCTGAGGTGGAAAAGTAAAAACGATTCGAGTAAAGGACTTGGCCGTAGTGTGATGACACACCGCGGAATATGTCGGCAGATTTGATTTGTGTCAATATTATTCTCTCTATGGCAATATGTGGAAACTTATTTTGCAGAGCCGGACACTACTCTTGGTGTTTACAATCTTCTATGAAGGACTTGGAGGAGAAACCCGCCTTGCAATGCCGAAGACAATTTGCGGGCTGGACTCGTCGTCATTGAAGCCTGGTTCAGGGGCTACTGAGGGATTCCTGGATTAGGGGTGTTCGGGTAGCCGGACTATACCTTCAGCCGGACTCCTGGACTATGAAGATACAAGATTGAAGACTTCGTCCCGTGTCCGGATGGGACTTTCCTTGGCGTGGAAGGCAAGCTTGGCGATGCGGATATTCAAGATCTCCTACCATTGTAACCGACTTTATGTAACCCTAACCCTATTCGGTGTCTATATAAACCGGAGGGTTGTAGTCCGTAGGCAATCAACTCCATACACAACAATCATACCATAGGATATCTTCTAGGGTTTAGCCTCCTTGATCTCGTGGTAGATCTACTCTTGTACTACCCATATCATCAATATTAATCAAGCAGGAGTAGGGTATTACCTCCATCGAGAGGGCCCGAACCTGGGTAAAAAACATCGTGTCCCTTGTCTCCTGTTACCATCCGGCCTTGACGCACAGTTTGGGACCCCCTACCCGAGATCCGCCGGTTTTGACACCGACACCCACCGTGCGCCATTAGTAGTTTTGAAAAAAAATAAAAAAAAAATTGCTAGTAATGGCGCACCAGTGGACGGTGCGCCTAGTGTCAGGACCCCGATTCCAAGTCACATCGATCTAGCCGGTAACACCTCATATCACTTTGTGGCCTCACGCACGGTATTCCCACGGGTGTCGCCTTACCTTGGCCCGGGACCGTTTGCGCCTTTTAGCTCACGTATATGATAGTGTCGCTAGCATCCATATGACAGAGAACCCGGGCCGACATGGCTAATCGTGAACCCAAAGCGGCACTAACCTATGGGGACAGGCATACATGAATCACATCGAGCATGTCGGTCAGCAGCATGTGAATCCGGGCAGTAGCACTGGGCTAACAGGACTCCGGGAACCCGGGCTGTAGTAGGCTAGGCAGGACTCCGGATGTCACCGCGTGACATTTCCCCGAAGGGACAGACACAGGAACAAAGTGAAAGACATGCCGGCCAGTCAAGTGTCCTGAGCAGTAGTGCTGGGCTAGCAGGACTCCGGTGAACCGGGCTGTAGCGGACTACTATGGCTCATGGAAGCACAAGACTACATTTCCCCATAAGAGAGGCTGCCAAGGATAAACAATTAGATTGTCGAATCCCACACATACCAAGCATTTCAATCATACACACAATATGCTCGATATGAGTAAATACAAGATGTCATCACAACATAACTCTACGACTTAAGTATTTATTCATTAGGCTCCGAGGAGCCAGAAATACAAATGTGGGTCTCATGACCCAACAATCGCAGCATACAAATCAAGCACATGCGGAAGCTTAACATGTCTGAGTACAGACATCTACAAATGGAAAAAGGCTAAGAAGCCCGACTATCTACCAGTTCCTGCCGAGGGCACAAGATTGTAGCTGAGGTATCAATGTAAACGTCGAAGTCCACGCGGAACTACTAGCGAGACTGAAGCCTCTCTGCAAAAACATAAATTAAGCAAACATGAGTACAATTGTACTCAGCAAGACTTACATCAGAACTAACTACATATGCATCGGTATCAACAAAGGGGGTGGTGGCGTTTAACTGCAGCAGGCCAGCTTTGACTCAGTGGCTAACCTGAACTACGACTGCAAGCAACTTTTCTTAGGTGGCGCACACGAGTCCACATATTCACCATTCAATACACCACTATGGATCCGCTCCCGTCTCCCTATGAGAAGGCCATCCATAGCACTCACGCTTATCTTGCGAGTTTTAGGGTGTCCACTTTCACTTGTCTATGAACTATGCAAGGGGTCCAAGTTTCCATATCCGAGGAATCCGGCTATTCGAATAGATAATGATAACCCTGCAGGGGTTTACTTCTTCAAACACGCTCCCACCACTTACCACCATATACACGTCATGTATCTCGGCAACCTTTAAGCGGAAGCCTGGCGAGGGTGTCGGCGATGGCCTACCTAAACACTTAAGTCTCTAGTCCAGGTTTGTCGCCTATCCAGGTTCCATCCGCAGGGAGTCCGGCCGAGGTTTCCACATATGGCCCCGAACGATGTGAACAGGGTTCCCGAGACACCAAACGGGCGTCCGGTACACCGTGTCATGGTGTATCTACCGCAACATAGCCCACCCCAAGGGTCAGCGCTACGCACGGCCACCAACACATAACCTACAAACACCAGAAACTAGTTGCAACTCCTGGACAGAGTACTAGGGTGATTAAGAAGCCGAGAGGGTCAATTAAGGATCCCAATGAGTGGTAGTAGCTGTTCATGGATCACAGACACAAAACTCAGTTCCTGAGGACAGTTTCAATGAGACAACCCACCATGTACTCCTACATGGCCTCTCACCGCTACCTTTACCAAAATGTGTTCACACACTTAGCTCACACACAGTAGGACATGTTCACACACCTCCGATTCATTCCCGATGAATCAGACCTGACACAACTCTATGCAATAGCAGGCATGACAAACAAGCATGAATGAGTAGGCACATCAGGGCTCAAACAACTCCTACTCATGCTAGTGGGTTTCATCTATTTACTGTGGCAATGACAGGTCATGCAGAGGAAAGGGGTTCAACTACCGCAACATGTAACAGTTGAATCGTTGTTGTCCTAATGCGGTAAAAGAGAGCATGAGCGAGAGAGTGGGATTGTATCGGAATGAACAAGGGGTTTTTGCTTGCCTGGCACTTCTGAAGATATCATTGGGTCTTCATCAGTGTCAACGATCACAGTGTCAGTACAACGTCTACCGAGAGGGGACAACCGCCGGCAACAGAGAAGGAACACAATCAATGCAATGCACAGCATGATGCATGATAATGACATGGCAATATGTTGTTGATTGAGCTAATGCAACTAGCAACACAATTAAATGAAGTTGGTTTGAATACAAGATTCAAATTCAAACTCTATATATGATTAGTTAAATGCTATTTATTTGTTTTGTCCAAAACAGAGGACAAACATTGTTCAAACATGCATGAAAATGGTACAGATGGATTCCTTGAATTTTTCTGATAATTTTTCATATATAATTTATTTCATTTGGAGTTACGGTTGATTTACTATGAATTTTTGAAGTTTAGGCAATTTTCTGGAATTTTCTGAATTATTTTTAATCTAGAAATGACTTATTGCGTCAGCACTGCGTCATGCCTGCGTCAGCAAGTCAATAGCAGCGGTCTAGGTCAAACCTGACCAGTGGTGTCCACTGGTCAGTGACACAATGATGTTCAGTGTCAATGACAGGTGGGGCCTGGTCAATGGTGACGTGGCCAGGTCAAACTGACCTATGGGCCCGTGGGGTTAGTTTAGTCTAAATAGGAGCTAAGCAGTGTTAATTAGGCTGTGGGTCCCAGTAGTCAGTGGCTCTGGGAGGGTTAGCTGGCGGTGATTAGCGCTAATCACGCGACCATGTCGGGTCACCAGAGTCTCACCGGCGGTGACCAAATCTACGGCGGAAGCTCGCCGGGGCTGCGCTATATGCGGCATATGGATGCGTGAAGGCCACCAAAAGGTAGCCCGAGCACGCCCGCATCTAGCTAGCCGCACGGGAGGCCGTGTTGTCACCGGATTCGACGACGGCGAGCGCATCCACGGTGGCCGGAGTTCGGACATGGAAAGGGTCGACGCTACGATGCACTAGAGGGGAAACCGAAGGGTGCTGCGGGCTCCTGGGAGTGCAGCGAACACGGTGACGTGCTCAGGCGCAAGTTGGGGGTGGCCCTAGCCACGATGGTGAGGAACTATGGCGGCGATGAGCTCTCAGGTCCGGTGGTTAGTGCGGCTACGGCACACAAACGAGGAAGAGAGGAGAGGGGAAACGACGAGGTGCTCACGGCGAGGCCGTCGAGGTGCTCAGCAGGCTCGGGGAAGCGTCGAGGAGGGCACACGGTCGCCGGCGATCTCGGCGGACCGAGGAAGAAGAAGGCGTCGGGTCGGTGCTTGGAGGCGTCCGGCGTCGCGTGAGTCGTCGAGGAGGCGTAGACGATGGAGGCCGAGCCCACGGGCACGTCAAAGGGGCGAGGGGGTGGCTCTGGTGATGACTACGGCGAACGGCGGCGAGGATGGCGCTCGGCCGTCGCGGGAGAGGGTGAGGGAGACGAGGGGGAGAGAGGGGAGGGGTGCAGGGGGTGCTGGGCGTCTTTGTGGTGCTCGGTTGGGGACGAGGAGGCAGCAGGAGGTGGAAGCAGGAGGTGGCCGCGGGTGCGCGCGCCGACGACACGCCTCTGCCTACTAGCAGAGGTGGGTGACGACTGGCACAAGCCAGGTGGGCTGGGCCAGCACAGGTGAGGCCCAGGTGGGTTTCTCTCTCTCTCTTTATTTTTCTTTTCTATTTTTTTGTAATATTTGTGGCTTTTCTAAAAATACCTAGACCCTTTCAAAAATCACCAAACTGAACATGCCCACTGTATAGAATATATCCAACATGGAACATTTCGGTTTAGGATTACTTGGGCATTTAAAATATTTACTAGCATTTAAATGCCCAAATTCAAATAACATATGATTTAATCCAGTGACCTTTGGATGACCTAGAAAGTTTTGCACCATTTTTGTCATGGGTTTTAGACCAAGACAAAGATGATGAACATTTTGAAGGGCATTTCAGGATCATTGAAAAAAATATTTTAGTAACCCTAGTTGGATTAAGTGGTGCTGGGGGTTTCTGCCATCCCCATTTCAACTTTCCGAGGAAAAGTTAACATGATGCATGGAGGTTATGCAAGGATAGGCAAGACTAAGCTAGGGCTGTGACAACAAGTAATGGCGCACCGTCCACTGGGGGAAAGTATCTAGTGCTCCCAGGCCTAGGGTGCTCCCGGTGCTCCGATGCGAAAAACATTTTTTAAAATGTTCAAAAAATTCGGAAAAAATGCAGCACATCGGCGAAACATCGATGTCTCTTGTCACAAAATTTCAAATCAAAATTAAAAACATTGCTTGAGATACAAAAATGACAAATTTGACATCAATATGATAATGGGCCAAAACTAAAGCCCAACTTATGTTATGTACAAAAAATTGTCAGTTTTGTATCTCAAGCAATGTTTCGAATTTTGATTTGAAATTTTGTGACAAGAGACATTGATGTTCCGTCGATGTGCTGCATTTTTTCAGAATTTTTTGAACATTCTAAAAATGTTTTTCGGACATTTGGAGCACCGGGAGCACCCCAAGGCTGGGAGCACTAGATATTTTCTCCGTCCACTGGTGCGCCATTACTAACAATTTGTTTTTCAAAACTACTAATGGCGCACCACACACCAGGTGCGCCATTAGTAATATATTTAGCACCTGTGGTGCGCCATTAGTAACCCTGGTGCTAAATGCACCCCCCGGTGGACCGCCTTTTCAGTTTTAAAAAAAATAAGTTTCCCATGTGATATGTGGTCTAGTTGTTGGGAAAATTTACAAATATGAATTTCGACTTTATTTGCAAAATTTCTGTGGAATTTAGTAAAATGGGCATAACTTTTGCATATGTACTCGGATTAAAAAGTTTTTTATATGAAAAATCATCTACTCGAAAAGTTACATCCGAACTGAACTGGGGGAACTATGTTCAACATCTTCAAAATCCCCAAAAACCTAACAGAACGAAAGATACAGGGTTTTTAAGACCTAGAGGGGGGAAAATGAAAAAAAAATTCAAACTTACTAGTGGCGCACCATTTTCTAGATGCGCCACTAGTAACTGGAAAAAAATTGGTTTAAAAAAAATTGGATTTTTTTTTCAAAATATGATACGTAATATGACCGGGAAGTTTGAAATATTTTTTCAAAATGTCATCATACTCATGAACATGAACAAAGTCCTAGACATCAACAAGGTTTAATAAGATTATATGATAGATATATCAACAAGTGCCTGTGAAGTGAGCTGGTGTTGGGTTGGATTGCCTGTGAAGTGAGCTGGTGTTGGGGTTGGATGGGTGACCTTTCGGGAAGTTTGACTAAGTGTGCTTGAAGTTAAGCGTGCTCGGGCTGGAGTAGTGTGAGGATGAGTGAAGTTAAGCGTGCTCAGGCTGGAGTAGTGTAAGGATGGGTGACCTTTCGGGAAGTTTGACTAAGTGTGCTTGAAGTTAAGTGTGCTCGGGCTGGAGTAGTGTGAGGATGAGTGAAGTTAAGCGTGCTCGGGCTGGAGTAGTGTGAGGATGGGTGACCTTTCGGGAAGTTTGACTAAGTGTGCTCGGGCTGGAGTAGTGTGAGGATGAGTGACCTTCCGGGAAGTTTGACCACAGAGTGCGATTTGACTTGACATTAAGCATATTGATCCGAGATTAAGAAAAAAATATTAATTTTTGTAAAAAATTGTTACTAATGGCGCACTTCTATGTAGTGCGCCATTAGTATACCAGATACTAATGGCGCACTTCTTTGTAGTGCGCCATTAGTATACCATATACTAATGGCGCACCTGTGGGATACTAATGGCGTGATGCTAGTAAAAAATACTAATGACGTGATGCTAGTGGCGCACCTATAGTGCGCCATTAGTAGGCAAAACAGGTGCGCCACTAGTAGGCCTTTTCCTAGTAGTGCAAGCATCGCACGATCCTTCTCCAGGTACTGGCACGAGCCAGCCTCCTCCCATATCTCCATGATCACGGTAAGTTTCTTTAGTGTTTTGCTTAACAAATGCATAAAGACCTAGACTTAGCTTTATTTCCTCCAAAATGACTTAATAAGCTTACTGACCTTCAAAACCATCCATTTTACCTAAGTTAGCTCTAAAATGATCTATACTTAGCTTTGTTTCCTCCAAAATGACCAAAGTAAGCTCTAATATGCTTAGTTAACTAGGTTTGCTCAATAATGGCATGTACCTAGCTTACTTATGTGAAAAATGGCATAATTAGCTTAGTTAGCTCATAAACGATCCATTTTACCTAAGTTAGTTCTAAAATGATCCATTTTACCTTAGTTAGCTCATAAATGATCCATTTTACCTTAGTTAGCTCATAAACGATCCATTTTACCTAAGTTAGCTCTAAAATGACCCATTTTACCTTACTTAGCTCATAAATGATCCATTTTACCCAAGTTAGCTCTAAAATGACCCATCTTACCTAGGTTAGCTCCAAAATGATCCATCTTACCTAGGTTAGCTCTAAAATGATGCATTTTACCTAAGTTAGCTCATAAGTGATCCATTTCACCTAGGTTAGCTCATAAACGATCCATTTCACCTATGTTAGCTCACAAACGATCAATTTCACCTAAATTAGCTCATAAATGTCATATATTCTTCCTCTTCTTCATTTTCTTCATCATCATCATCTTATCCTTCTTCTTCTTCTTCTAATCTTCTTCTTCTAACTTTCTTATTTCCCATTTTGCAGAATTCGTTCGCTTCATGGAAGCTTGCATACATGGAGTGCTTGTTTGGATGAACTATGTTTCTTTTGTATCGATGAACTATGCATGTATGCTTTGATGACACTATTGTAATATGTATGGTTGGATGGATGTATGTGGTACTTGCTATGTATGGTTGATGGAACTATACATTTATGATGAAATTATATGTGTTGGATATCTCATATATTTGTTGTGGACTTGCCATGTGAAAAATATATATGTATCATCTATTTGTTGTGAAAATGGTTGAGTATAAGAAAAAACAGAAAAAAGAGTCAATGCAGGCTCTTTGCCATCTGCCACTCACGGCAACGGGCTCTTTGCCGTCCGCCGCGGACGGCAAAGAAGCCACGTGGAAACCACCTGTGTTTTCTGGCAGCTGACCATTTGGTCAATTTGCCTACAGTGGCAGACGGCAAAGGCCTGATGCTCTTTGCCGTCAGCCACGGACAACAAAGGCTGCCGTTAGCCACCTAACGGACTAACAGCGAGTTTATTGCCGCCTGCTTTCTTTGCCGTCCACCGCGGATGGCAAAGGCTCCTTTGCTGTCCGTGTCAGGAAGCAGACGACAAAGAAGGTCTTTACTAATCCTTTCTTTGCCGGCATCTTTTGCCGTCCGCGGCAGACGGCAAAGGCCTTTGCCGTCCGCCTTCCATGCCTTTGCCGTCTGCCTTGGCAGACGGCAAAGTAGCTGATTCCTGTAGTGGCTACTCCCGGTGGGATTAGAACTCCTCATCGGGGCGCGCCAAGGGTGGCCGGCCCCTCCCCCTCCTCTACTCCTTTATATACGGGGAGGGAGGCACCCCCTAGTGACACAACAATTGGTCCCTTAGATCTCTTAGCCGTGTGCGGTGCCCCTCCACCATAATCCACCGCGGTCATATCGTAGCGGTGCTTAGGAAAATCCCTGTGTCGGTAGAACATCATCATCATCACCACACCGTCATGCTGACAAAACTCTCCCTCGAAGCTTGCCTGGATCGGAGTTCGAGGGACGTCATTGAGTTGAACGCGTGCAGAACTCGGAGGTGCCGTGCGTTCGGTGCTTGATCGGTCGGATCGTGAAGACGTACGACTACATCAACCGCGTTGTGCTAACGCTTCCGCTTTCGGTCTACGAGGGTACGTGGAAAACACTGTCCCCTCTTGTTGCTATGCATCACCATGATCTTGCGTGTGCGTAGGAAATTTTTGAAATTACTGTGTTCCCCAACAATGGCATCCGAGCCTGGTTTTATGTGTTCATGTTATATGCACGAATAGAACACAAGTGAGTTGTGGGCGATACAAGTCATACTGCTTACCAGCATGTCATACTTTGGTTCGGCGGTATTGTTGGATGAAGCGGCCCGGACCGACATTACGCGTACGCTTATGCGAGACTGGTTCTACCGACGTGCTTTGCACACAGGTGGCTGGCGGGTGTCAGTTTCTCCAACTTTAGTTGAACCGAGTGTGGCTACGCCCGGTCCTTGAGAAGGTTAAAACAACACTAACTTGACGAACTATCGTTGTGGTTTTTATGCGTAGGTAAGAACAGTTCTTGCTCAGCCCGTAGCAGCCACGTAAAACATGCAACAACAAAGTAGAGGACGTCTAACTTGTTTTTGCAGGTCATGTTGTGATGTGATATGGTCAAGGCATGATGCTATATTTTATTATATGAGATGATCATGTTTTGTAACCGAGTTATCGGCAACTAGCAGGAGCCATATGGTTGTCGCTTTATTGTATGCAATGCAATCACCCTGCAATCCTTTACTTTATCACTAAGTGGTAGCGGTAGTCGTAGAAGCATAAGTTGGCGAGACGACAACGATGCTACGATGGAGATCAAAGTGTCGCGCCGGTGACAATGGTGATCACGACGTTGCTTCAGAGATGAAGATCACAAGCACAAGATGATGATGGCCATATCATATCACTTATATTGATTGCATGTGATGTTTATGTTTTATGCATCTTATCTTGCTTGGATTGACAGTAGCATTATAAGATGATCTCTCATTAAATTATCAAGATATCCCTAAGTATGCACCATTGCAAAAATTCTTCGTGCTGAGACACCACGTGATGATCGGGTGTGATAGGCTCTACGTTCAAATACAACGGGTGCAAAACAGTTGCACACCCGGAATACTCAGGTTAAACTTGACGAGCCTAGCATATGCAGATATGGCCTCGGAACACTGAGACCGAAAGGTCGAGCGTGAATCATATAGTAGATATGATCAACATAGTGATGTTCATCATTGAAACTACTCCATCTCACGTGATGATCAGACATGGTTTGGTTGATTTGGATCACGTGATTACTTAGAGGATTAGATAGATGTTTATCTAAGTGGGAGTTCTTAAGTAATATGATTAATTGAACTTAAATTTATCATGAACTTAGTACCTGATAGTTTTTTGCTTGTCTATGTTGATTGTAGATAGATGGCTCATGCTGTTGTTCCGTTGAATTTTAATGCGTTCCTTGAGAAAGCGAAGTTGAAAGATGATGGTAGCAATTACACAGACTGGGTCCGTAACTGGAGGATTATCCTCATTGCTGCACAGAAGAATTACGTCCTGGAAGCACCGCTTGGTGCTAGGCCTGCTGCAGATGCTGCTGATAATGTTAAGAACGTTTGGCACAGTAAAGCTGATGACTACTCGATAGTTTAGTGTGCCATGCTTTACGGCTTAGAACCGGGACTTCAACAATGTTTTGAATGTCATGGAGCATATGAGATGTTCTAGGAGTTGAAGTTAATATTTCAAGAAAATTCCCGGATTGAGAGATATGAAGTGTTCAATAAGTTATATAGCTGTAAGATGGAGGAGAATAGTTCTGTCAGTGAACATATACTCAAAATGTCTGTGTATCATAATCACTTGGCTCAACTAGGAGTTAATCTTCCTGTTGATAGTGTCATTGACAGAGTTCTTCAATCACTGCCACCAAGCTACAAAAGCTTCATGATGAACTACAATATGCAAGGGATGAATAAGACAATTCCCGAGCTCTTCGCGATGCTAAAGGCTGCGGAGGTAGAAATCAAAAAGGAGCATCAAGTGTTGATGGTAAAAAAGACCACTAGTTTCAAGAAAAAGGGTAAAGGGAAGAAGAAGGGGAACTTCAAGAAGAACGGCAAACAAGTTGCTGCTCAAGAGAAGAAACCCAAGTCTGGACCTAAGCCTGAAATTGAGTGCTTCTACTGCAAACAGACTGGTCACTAGAAGCGGAACTGCCCCAAGTATTTGGCGGATAAGAAGGATGGCAAGGTGAACAAAGGTATATGTGATATACATGTTATTGATGTGTACCTTACTAATGCTTCCAGTAGCACCTGGGTATTTGATACTGGTTCTGTTGCTAATATTTGCAACTCGAAGCAGGGACTACAGATTAAGCGACGATTGGCTAAGGACGAGGTGACGATGTGCGTGGGAAATTGTTCCAAAGTAGATGTGATCGCAGTCGGCACGCTACCACTACATCTACCTTCGGGATTAGTTTTAGACCTAAATAATTGTTATTTGGTGCCAGCATTGAGCATGAACATTATATCTGGATCTTGTTTGATGCGAGATGGTTATTCATTTAAATCAGAGAATAATGGTTGTTCTATTTATATGACTAATATCTTTTATGGTCATGCACCCTTGAAGAGTGGTCTATTCTTATTGAATCTCGATAGTAGTGATACACATATTCATAATATTGAAGCCAAAAGATGCAGAGGTGATAATGACAGTGCAACTTATTTTTGGCACTGCCGTTTAGGTCATATTGGTGTAAAGCGCATGGACAAACTCCATATTGATGGACTTTTGGAACCACTTGATTATGAATCACTTGGTACTATGAATGGGCAAGATGACTAAAACGCCGTTCTCCGGAACTATGGAGCGAGCAACAGATCTGTTGGAAATCATACATACAGATGTATGTGGTCTAATGAATGTTAAGGATCGCGGCGGGTATCGTTATTTTCTCACCTTCACAGATGATTTAAGCAGATATGGGTATATCAACTTAATGAAACATAAGTCTGAAACATTTGAAAAGTTCAAAGAATTTCAGAGTGAAGTTGAAAATCATCGTAGCAAGAAAATAAAGTTTCTACGATCTGATCGTGGAGGAGAATATTTGAGTTACGAGTTTGGTCTTTATTTGAAACAATGCGGAATAGTTTCGTAACTCACGCCACCCGGAACACCACAACATAATGGTGTGTCCGAACGTCGTAATCGTACTTTACTAGATATGGTACGATCTATGATGTCTCTTACCGATTTACCGCTATGATTTTGGGGTTATTCTTTAAAGACTGCTGCATTCACGTTAAAAAGGGCACCATCAAAATCCGTTGAGATGACACCTTATGAACTGTGGTTTGGCAAGAAACCAAAGTTGTCATTTCTTAAAGTTTGGGGCTGCGATGCTTATGTGAAAAAACTTCAACCTGATAAGCTCGAACCCAAATCAGGGAAATGTGTCTTCATAGGATACCCAAAGGAAACTGTTGGGTACACCTTCTATCACAGATCTGAAGGCAAAACGTTTGTTGCTAAATTTGGATCCTTTATAGAGAAGGAGTTTCTCTCGAAAGAAGTGAGTGGGAGGAGAGTAGAACTTGATGAGGTAACTGTACCTGCTCCCTTATTGGAAAGTATTTCATCACAGAAACTGGTTCCTGTGACACCTACACCAATTAGTGAGGAAGTTAATGATAATGATCATGAAACTTCAGATCAAGTTGTTACTGAACCTCATAGATAAACCAGAGTGAGATCCGCACTAGAGTGGTACGGTAATCCTGTTCTGGAGGTTATGTTACTAGACCATGACAAACCTATGAACTATGAAGAAGCGATGGTGAGGCCAGATTCCGCAAAATGGCTTGAGGCCATGAAATCTGAGATGGGATCCATGTATGAGAACAAAGTGTGGACTTTGATTGACTTGCCCGTTGATCGGCAAGCCATCGAGAATAAATGGATCTTCAAGAAAAAGACTGACGCTGATGGTAATGTTACTGTCTATAAAGCTCAACTTGTTGCAAAAGGTTTTCGACAAGTTCAAGGGATTGACTATGATGAGACCTTCTCACCCGTAGCGATGCTTAAGTCTGTCCGAATCATGTTAGCAATTGTTGCATTTTATGATTATGAAATTTGGCAAATGGATGTCAAAACTGCATTCCTGAATGGATTTCTGGAAGAAGAGGTGTATATGATGCAACCGGAAGTTTTTGTCGATCCAAAGGGAGTTAACAAAGTGTGCAAGCTCGAGCGATCCATTTATGGACTGGTGCAAGCCTCTCGGAGTTGGAATAAACGTTTTGATAGTGTGATAAAAGCATATGGTTTTATACAGACTTTTGGAGAAGCCTGTATTTACAAGAAAGTGAGTGGGAGCTCTGTAGCATTTCTAATATTATCTGTGGATGACATATTGTTGATTGGAAATGATATAGAATTTGTGGATAACATAAAAGGATATTTGAATAAGAGTTTTTCAATGAAAGACCTTGGTGAAGCTGCTTATATATTGGGCATCAAGATCTATAGAGATAGATCGAGACGCTTGATTAGACTTTCACAAAGCACATACCTTGACAAAGTTTTGAAAAATTTCAAAATGGATCAAGCAAAGAAAGGGTTCTTGCCTGTATCGCAAGGTGTGAAGTTGAGTAATACTCAATGCCCGACCATTGCAGAAGATAGAGAGAAAATGAAAGATGTTCCCTATGCTTTAGCCATTGGCTCTATCATGTATTGTAACGCCCTCGATGCGGCTATATCTCTCACGTGTCGAGGCACGACTTAGAGGCATAACCGCATTGAAAGCAATGTCGCAAGTTAGGCAATCATCACAACATCCCATGTAATATAGATAATAAAAGGGGGAGATACATAGTTGGCTTACACTCGCCACGTCAATCAAGTACATAAATAGCATTACAACATTCAAACACTCATGCAGAAGATAGAGAGAAAATGAAAGATGTTCCCTATGCTTTAGCCATAGGCTCTATCATGTATGCAATACTGTGTAGCAGACCTGATGTGTGCCTTGCTATTAGTTTAGCAGGGAGGTACCAAAGTAATCCAGGAGTGGATCACTGGACAACGGTCAAGAACATCCCGAAATACCTGAAAAGGACGAAGGATATGTTTCTCGTTTATGGAGGTGACAAAGAGCTCATCGTAAATGGTTACGTCGATGCAAGCTTTGACATTGATCCGGACGATTCTAAATCGCAAATCGGATACGTGTTTTTATTAAACGGTGGAGCTGTCAGTTGGTGCAGTTCTAAACAAAGCGTATAGCGGGATCTACATGTGAAGCGGAGTACATAACTGCTTCGGAAGCAGCAAATGAAGGAGTCTGGATGAATGAGTTCATATCCGATCTAGGTGTCATACCTAGTGCATCGGGTCCAATGAAAATCTTTTGTGACAACACTGGTGCAATTGCTTTGGCAAAGGAATCCAGATTTCACAAGAGAACCAAGCACATCAAGAGACACTTCGACTCCATCCGGGATCAAGTCCAGATGGGAGACATAGAGATTTGCAAGATACATACGGATCTGAATATTGCAGACCCATTGACTAAGCCTCTTCCATGAGCAAAACATGATCAGCACCAAGGCTCCATGGGTGTTAGAATCATTACTGTGTAATCTAGATTATTGACTCTAGTGCAAGTGGGAGACTGAAGGAAATATGCCCTAGAGGCAATAATAAAGTTATTATTTATTTCCTTATATCATGATAAATGTTTGTTATTCATGCTAGAATTGTATTAACCGGAAACATGATACATGTGTGAATACGTAGACAAACAAAGTGTCACTAATATGCCTCTACTAGACTAGCTCGTTAATCAAAGATGGTTATGTTTCCTAGCCATAGACATGAGTTGTCATTTGATTAACAGGATCACATCATTAGGAGAATGATGTGATTGACTTGACCCATTCCGTTAGCTTAGCACTTGATCGTTCAGTTTGTTGCTATTGCTTTCTTCATGACTTATACATGTTCCTATGACTATGAGATTATGCAAGTCCCGTTTACCGGAGGAACAATTTGTGTGCTACCAAACGTAGCTGGGTGATTATAAAGTTGCTCTACAGGTGTCTCCAAAGGTACTTGTTGGGTTGGTGTATTTCGAGATTACGATTTGTCACTCCGATTGTCGAAGAGGTATCTCTGGGCCCACTCGGTAATACACATCACTTAAGCCTTGCAAGCATTGCAACTAATGATTTATTTGCGGGATGATGTATTACTAAACGAGTAAAGAGACTTGCTGGTAACAAGATTGAACTAGGTATTGAGATATGGATGATCGAACCTCGGGCAAGTAACATACCGATATCAAAGGGAACAATGTATGTTGTTATGCGGTTTGACAGATAAAGATCTTGGTAGAATATGTAGGAGCCAATATGAGCATCCAGGTTCCGCTATTGGTTGTTGACCGGAGACATGTCTCGGTCATGTCTACATAGTTCTCGAACCCGTAGGGTCCGCACGCTTAAAGTTTGATGACGGTTATATTATGAGTTTATGTGTTTTGATGTACCGAAGGTAGTTCGGAGTCCCAGATGTGATCACAGACATGACGAGGAGTCTCGAAATGGTCGAGACATGAAGATTGATATATTGGACGACTATATTCGGACATCGGAATGGTTCCGGGGGTTATCGGATATATACCGGAGTAAACCCCCCGGAGGTTAATGGGCCTCATGGGCCCAATTGGTGGAAGAGGAGAGGCGGCCAAGGGGCAACCGTGCGCCCCTCCCCTCCCAAGTCCGAATTGGACTAGGAAGGGGGGCGGCGCCCCCCTTTCCTTTCTCCCTCTTTCTCCTTCCCTCTCCTCTCCTACTCCAACATGGAAAGGGACGACTATGGGAGTAGGACTCCTCATGGGGCGCGCCAAGGGTGGCCGCCCCCTCCCCCTCCTCTACTCCTTTATATACAGGGAGGGAGGAACCCCCTAGTGACAGAACAATTAATCCCTTGGATCTCTTAGCCGTGTGCGGTGCTCCCCTCCACCATAATCCACCTCGGCCATATCGTAGCGGTGCTTAGGCGAAGCCCTGTGTCGGTAGAACATCATCATCGTCACCACGCCGTCGTGCTGACGGAAATCTCCCTCAAAGCTCGGCTGGATCGGACATCGAGGGACGTCATCGAGTTGAACGTGTGCAAAACTCGGCGGTGCCGTGCGTTTGGTGCTTGATCGGTCGGATCATGAAGACATACGACTACATCAACCGCGTTGTGCTAAAGCTTCCGCTTTCGGTCTACAAGGGTACGTGGACAACACTCTCCCCTCTCGTTGCTATGCATCACCATGATCTTGCATGTGCGTAGGACTTTTTTTGAAATTACTATGTTCCCCAACACACACAAGAAAATGATACCTCCCTCGCCCCCACCATGGCGATAGTACACACATTTGTCAGTTTCGTTTACAACAAAGCCTGCAGCTGCTAAAGTTCTTTCAAACTTCTCATGCCACTGTTTGGGTGCTTGCTTGAGTCCATACAAAGACTTCAACAACTTGCACACTTTTCCTTCCTGACCATCTAGTACAAACCCATCTAGTTGTTCCATATAAATTTCCTCATCCAACTTTCCATTTAGGAAAGCAGTCTTAACATCCATTTGATGAACGAGAAGACCATGTGAGGCAGCTAGTGAAAGTAGAACTTGAATAGTGGTGAGTTGAGCCACATGTGAGTAAGTATCGAAGAAGTCTTCCCCTTCCTTTTGGGTATAATCCTTAGCCACGAGCCAAGCCTTGTACTTTTCAATAGTACCATCAGGCCTAAGCTTATTTTTAAATACCCATTTGCATCCTATAGATTTGCACCCATAAGGACGATCAGTTATCTCCTAAGTTTCATTCGCCAAGATGGAATCCATCTCGCTACGAACCGCTTCCTTCCAGTAGTCAGCATCTTCAGATGCATAGGCCTCTGAAATAGAACTGGGAGTGTCATCTATGAAATACACAACAAAATCATCACCAAAGGACTTTGCAGTCCTCTGTATCTTTCTGCTAGTAGAAACTTTATTGTTCTCATCCATATGATTTTCAAAGTGTTACATCGAAATGGCAGGTTCGGTAATTGTAATTGGTTCCTGATTTGATGAACTAGGCATCTCCTGATTAGATGAGGTAGCCATATCCTTCATTGGAAAGATATCTTCAAAGAAAGTCGCATCATTCGACTCCATGATCGTACCAACCTGCATGTCAGGTACCTCAGATTTTACAACCAAGAATCTATAACCAATGCTATGAAAAGCATATCCCAGGAAAACACAATCCACGGTCTTTGGTCCAAGCTTGCGCTTCTTTGCAATTGGCACATTGACTTTCGCCAAACAACCCCAGGTTCATAGATAAGAGAGTTTTAATATTTTCTTCTCCCATTCCTCGAATGGAGTTATCTCTTTATTCTTTGTGGGAACTCAGTTTAGGACATGACATGTAGTCAATATCGCCTCCCCCCACCATGCCTTGGAGATACCCGATGTGTCTAACATGGCGTTAACCAAATCTGTTAGAGTACGGTTCTTTCTTTCGGCCACCCCATCTGACTGAGGTGAATAGGGAGGCATCCTCTCATGGATTATACCATGTTCCGCACAAAAAACATCAAATTCATTGGAAAAAAACTCTCCACCACGGTCGGACCTAAGCCTCTTGATTTTCCGATCAAGTTGGTTTTCCACTTCAGCTTTATAGATCTTGAAAAAGTTGAAAGCCTCATCCTTAGATTTCAGAAGATACACATGTCAGTATCTAGTGGAGTCGTCAATTAACATCATGAAATATTTCTTTCCACCTTTGTCAAAACACCACTCATTTCACATAGATCTGAATGTATGAGTTCTAGTGGTGCAAGATTTCTCGTTTCCGCAGTCGTGTGATACTTACGAGGTTGCTTAGCTTGCCCACAAACTTGAGACTTAGATCCCTTCACAATGGAGAAACTAGGGATTAAGTTCAATTTGGCTAGTCGCGACATGCAACCAAAGTTAACACGACAAAGACGTGAATGCCACACATTTGATTCACTATTGTTGCAAATATGATTAACAACTTTATTGCAAACGTCTGATAAGGATAAATGAAACATGCCTCCTAACTCATAGCCTTTACCAACAAAGGTTCCATACTTGGGTATTACAAATTTATTCGACTCAAACACAAGCTTGTAGCCATCTCTACACAGAAGAGATCCGCTAACAAGATTTTTATTGAAGGAGGGGACATAATGCACGTTCTTCAACCGCACGATCTTCCCCGAAGTAAACTTCAGATCGACCGTGCCAACACCACGAACAGAAGCACTTGAACCATTGCCCATCAGCACGGTTGAAGTCCCTGCGGTCTGATAAGACAAAAATATGGAAATATCACCGCATACATGCACATTAGCACCCATGTCAATCAACCAATCAGGAGAATGGCATACTGAAAGAATAGTGGGAAATATACCATACCCAACATCCTTCATGTCAGTGTCTCCAATGACAACATTAGCGGTCTTGCCGCCTTTCCCAGGATGACGCTTGTCATAGCGATTAGGGCAACTAGGAGCCTAATGACCAGGATCCCCACACACATGACAAACAACTTTCTTTTTTTCATTCTTCTTCTTGAAGTTCTTGTGCTGCACAGCCTTGTTCTTCCCATCAAACTTTGCTTTACCATCAAACTTGCCCTTATTCTTGAACTTGTGGGGCTGGAAGTTCTGCTTCTGTACCAGATTGGCACTAGATCCTCCCTCAATACCTTGAGCACGTGTGTCCTTTGCTCTCGTTTTTTCTTCCACATCAAGAGTACCAATGAGATCCGGAACGGAAAACTCATGTCTCTTATGCTTCGGTAAGGTAGTAAAGTTCCTCCATGAAGGAGGAAGCTTAGTGATGATACCTCCGGCAACAAACTTGTCTGGTAGCATATAATTGAAGTGCTCAAGTTCTCTAGCAAATGACTGTATCTCAGGAGCTTGCTCTACCACGGAACGCTCTTCAGTCATCCTGTAATCATAGAATTGCTCCATGATGTACAGCTCAGTGCCAGCATCCGAGACCCCAAACTTGGCCTCGAGTGCATCCCACATATCTTTTGCATTGTCAATTGACGCATACGCATCAAC
This sequence comes from Triticum dicoccoides, assembly GCF_002162155.2. Taxonomy (NCBI): domain Eukaryota; kingdom Viridiplantae; phylum Streptophyta; class Magnoliopsida; order Poales; family Poaceae; genus Triticum; species Triticum dicoccoides. Next base: position 718,753,263 of record NC_041384.1, read on the forward strand.
TATGTTCTCACCAAGAACACTCAAGAGAGCAGCCTTAAACAGAGTATCCATTTTTTGAAAAGCTTGTTCCTTCTGGGCATCATGCTCCCCTTCAGGTTTGCCAAGAGTGGCGTCATAGCAACTCATGGTTTCAAACCATAAGACTGCTCTCACGCGCCACCTCTTATAGTGGATACCCTCAAACATAGGAGGTCTCATGGAAACAGCAAAACCACTTGGTGTAAATTGCCTATAATAAGGTTTTTGGATTATTGGAAATATGAGCAATTTACCGAATGATTTTATTAACAGAAATACTAGATAAAACACGACTAGTATAACAGTGATAAAACAAGTCATGCGATTTGACAAAGAGAAGATAAACAGCATCTTCATATATGAACTGTAACTAAACACATCTAGAGCAGATAGTATATCAAGTTGCATATATAAAACAGAGTCTAACATATCTGGGGCAAACACTAGAACAAAGAACTACAACAGGGCCTCTAACAGAAAGAGGAAGAACACGTACGAGACGGCAGCAGCAGAAGCGTTGGACTTGGGGTCGGTGTCCTTGCTAGCCATGTCGTCGAGGAGGTTGTCGATGTCGGGGAAGAAGTCGTCGTCGGGGAAGTAGTCGCCGGAGTCCAGGGCGTCCGTGACGAAGAAGTCAGTAGTCGCGCTAAGCGCTCCCCACAAACCTTATCACCCTTCTCCTGTACAGGACTCAAAGAGGTGAAGTTTCGGAGGCCTACTGTCCCGACCTTCGGTGCACGCCACAAGCCGGGATGGAGAAGATCATAGCAGCAGCGCAGTGCTCAGGAACTTTGTGGCGAGAGAAAGAGGATCTTCTGGTGCGTCTCTCTGAGAGGAGCGACCTCCCTTTTATAGGCGCAAGAGAAGGAGGCGAGAGGCTGTGCCGGGAGCTGAAGGGAATGAGGGAGACGAAAGCTTCCGCGTGACCTTTCATATACCCGTCGTGCATGGCAAAAATTTAGACATCGGCTCATTCCCGCGGCGCATCGTGACGAGGCGGGTGGAGGAGGACGCGCGTGGATGTCTCTCTTGTTCTCATCCTCATACATGTGAAGAGAGAGCCTCCCTTATAAAGTGGTCCAACTTCGTCTAAACTAGCAATGTGGGACTAAACTTTAGAACCACCTCTTGCCTTGCACGAATGTGCTGTGTGGGCCTCTAGGAATTTCTGAAATTGCTATTGGGCTAGGCCCAAAATAAACAAAATTCCAGCAACACTCACCGTCAAAATGGATGTTGTGACGTAATTATGACTATTGTGGTAGCGGTCATGGATGTGTCGTGCTGATTTGTCGTATCCCCATCCTTGAAAAAAGTTAATCCCTTTTGTGACATGGTGATGTCCAAAACATGAGTTGTCACAGAAAACGACATAGTTCCTTTTTTAGGGTTGCATCTTGAGTTTTTTTCTTTTGAGAAATGATGGAAGACCTCTTACTTCTTCTTTTATTATAAGAGAAGGCCTTAATTCTTCAACATTTAATTCGTTCAACGAACCACATGGACGAGATGGGAGGGAAGAAATACTGAATTTATATTTGACTATCTTGTTCATGACACCCAGGACAAACATAGTTGGAATAGTTCCACTTCCGATGCCTCGTAATCCTATGTACGAGCAATATGCATGTGTCCTCACAAGCTATGATTACCACCCATATTTTAAAAGCAAAAGCTATGATTACCACCCAAAAATCACAAGATGGGTTGTGGAAGCATGTGTACTACTTGTGAGGAGTACATTCATGAGTTGTTTGATTTATACTCCCTCTGTGAACTAATATAAAAGCGTTTAGATTACTCCTTTAGTATTCTAAACGTTTTTATATTAGTTTACGGAAGGAGTACTAGTTAGAGTTTTGTCTTACCTAGGTGTTAATTCTATTAGGTAGTTCTGAATAATTTTTTCGCTTTTATTCTGCTCATCTCAAGAGTCCAGAAAGGGTGTGGAAGACCAGTTTGAGATTTATAATCATGTTTCTTTGGCAGTGCGAATTGTTTTGAGCGGAAAGAATTGAATCCCTAGATCTTCATTTCAATGAAGAAGCACTAGGACTAGGATGGCGAACGTCTAAGACATGGTGGCCCATCCGGTTATATGTATTAGATTACAGATCATATTCAAACTACATGACTGAAATTTGTCAATTTTCAAGGAAATTCATTTGATCGTTTTGGTGATTCTGACTGAACACGAGTCTTTCCACAATCGAAATTTAAAACGCAAGTACCAATTTGCAATGTCAAATTGAAGAGATGGTGGGCATACTAATTAATAGGGAGAAAACAAGGACATGACCCCCTTGTCACCACGTATGTAGTATCACCACTGGCCAGTGGGAAATAAATATGGAAGAAGTTAGCTCATCTATGATTTTACTAGACTGGACTAAAGCATATGAACCATGTGACTTAATTTATGGTGTAAAAATATATTTTCTTGAAAGATATACTCTTTGTTTTAGGCAGAGAAGATATTAGATCAACCATCTGAGTATGATCCGTTGTTATAAAACATGTGCTGACATATCTATCGTTGCATGTAGCTAGCCAGTCTCTAGTTCTCTACTACTCTGCCCATGCATGTCTTATCTCTCTACGGCTCTACCATGATAGTATTAGCACCCAAACAAACACCACTAGTCATGCACTAATGTTTTAGGAGAGAAAGAGCTGTACAAAAGGAACAAACCAGGATTATTTAGGTGGAGTTGGACTATCCATGGAAATGGGAGGTATCTGGATGCACATTCCTTGCTGAAACTTAATTGAGCATTGTGCTAGTAACTGCGACAAGCCGTAAAGGGAGAAGTGCAAGGATGATCTTCCAATGGAGTTTCTGCAATGAGGTGTGTGGGAAGCACCTCTCTATTGTTGGTTTACATGGAGGACAACTCGTGGAGCTGGACAAGAAGAACGCAGAGCTGCATACTAGGCGCCCTTCGCAGCTGACCACCTTCATGTACATCTGGGTTGCGTGGAATGGCACCGGCAGCAGACCACCTTGACGAACACTGATGAAAGTCTAGGTTGCGTGAAGTAGCGCGGGCAGCAGACCACCTCTAGGAACACTAGTGAACGTCTGAGTTGTAGTGATGAACACCGGCAGCAACCATCAGGGATGCGAGCTGTTCGAAGCGAGATTTGCAGCAGTTGGTCACCAAGCAAAAGGGACTCAGATCCATGAGCATCCTTCGTCTTCTAGATCAAAACGTATATACTAGAGCAAGAACACATATGTGTTGTATCTAAAGCACGATCCAACCTGATCTTGTAGCTTTTTTTTTGAGAAGCCTGATCTTGTAGCTAGGATGCTGTCATGCTGTGCTTGCACTCCGTCCTCAATCAACAAGCTTGGGGACGACGGATGCATTAAAATCCAGTCGGTGCTGCAGCATAGACTTTATTTAGCTGCAATATACTCCCTCCGTTCACAAATATAAGATGTTTTGGATATCCCAATATGGACTACATATGGACAAAAATGAATGAACAAACACACTAAAACATGTCTATATACATTTGAGTTAGAAAAAAGTTAAAACATTTTATAATAGTGAACAATGGGAGTTGTATAGAACAAGAAGCAATGCCACGCTTTGCTGCGGCCGGGAATAAACAACTAAAACCTACTCATTTGTTCATGGCCAGTGTTTGGTCGGGGAAAAATAATTTCAATTTAATTTATTTTTTCCCAATGATCATGAGTATATGTTACTTAAATGTTGTCAGCGCTGTTGGGGAGAAATAACTTAAATAGAGGAAGATGTACTGCATGACATAATATTTGGATTTGACATGGATGTACCTTTGCACATGTAAATTACAGTGAACTCCGATGTAATACATTTGGAAGAAACTTATATTTCTAGGAAAAGCCAGCTTGACTACAATTTAAGGTAAACAAATCAAGAAAGCATGTGGTACTTACAGCCTTACAGATGAAAAGCGACGACATAGAGTGTAAGCTCAATCAAATAGCAAAAGACAGACCCTCGGGAACAATAAGGCAATGGCCAAATGCAATTTTAAAATGAAAAGGTCCAAGCTATAGTAGCAACATTTTCAATTCACACCAGATATGCATATGTATCGTACTCTGAATTGGGTCTTGGGTGTATATGCGCCTCGTTTATTAGGACCGCTCATACTTTGGTTGAAGGTTAACCTATATATTTAACTAATAAAATGTAAAATATAGGTCATAATTATTATTCTGTAGGAAACCTCTTTCAAATACAAATCCGATAATATACTTCTCTAGAATATACTTTGTATTTTATTAATCACATAGATGATCAAAGTCTAGCCCAAATTATGAGGGTGTCCAATAGACCCGAACGGAGGAAGTAGCGCCGAGTCCTCTTTTGGAAAAATCCTATTTGTTGCTTGTTACGGAGATTGTGCAAGGTTTCACACAATGTGCCAGGCGAGCGCTCTGGATGGGCCGACCCATTTTAGCATAGCGTAGAAGCCCATTCTTTAGCAAGATTTGCTCTTAATTTAGCTCCAGGGCGTCATGTGTCACTACAAGAAATATGTCAACTTATGACCACCACTATTGGTCACTGAAAGGTCACAAATTTCCATTTATGACCTTTTTGTGACCAAAAACATAAGGTCAAAAGCTGGGCGTCGTAAACTGACTATAGCAACCTTTCTTCTGGAATGGTCGCAAACGTTTATGATCAAAATACGTCTATTGTGGCGTTTTGGTTACTAGCAACCTCCCCAAGCCACGTAGGCATCCAGCGTGGCAATCTGACGTGGCACAAGATTCAGCCCGGTCCAATTCGGTGTTTATATGGGCCGAGCCCATTAATTCAGCCCATATATATTTTTTCTGTGAATTTTTTGTCAGCTTCATGGACCAAGCCCAACATTGCAGCCTTTTTATTTTTGGCCCATGGCCTTCATTGCAACCTTTTTATTTTTTGGCCCATGGCCTTTTTGTCTCAACAGTTTCATTTTTTCTTTTTTTGTCAGGGTCACATTCTTCATTTTCCAATTTAACGTAAATAAATACACAATATTTAAATTGGCGCAGAAAACACACAAAATACTTCAAATATTACCAGCCAATGTTGCTGTTGTACAAATATTACCAATCAATACAGAGTTGCTGCTGTACAAATAACTCTAACATACAATAGTGGAAGTCACAATTACATGCTCCACAAGTTCAATAACATGGTACTTTACAAGCTCTACAAGTGTTATGTTCTTCAGCATGGAGCTCCTTCGACAGCGATTACAAACTAGGCACATGCTCTTCTTGCCACTGTGAGGAGGTGGATGCTCGCCATGGTGTGCTTGATGATGCACACGACCATGATCTTCTTGCCACTATTGCATCCGTGCGTGCTCGATGATGGGGGTACCAATGCATACAAGTAGAACAAAATTACAAGCATTAACCCACAACTTCAAGTACAAGCTAAGTATGTATCAAGTGACAACAAAAACGAGTTTATATGCTAGTACAAAATCACCATCATTAACAAATTTATATGAGAATGAAAACAATCATCAGTACTAGATTAAACACAATGCTATCTTCATATTAGCAAACAAAATATCTTGTTTTCATATTCTCAGTAGGCAAGTACAGTCTGCTTCAACCCATGTTCTAAAAAAGATGTTTATCCCTCCCAGGAGTACATTTGATGGTTTATTATGGGACGAAGGTAATATGTATCAAGTAACTACAAAAACAAGTTGAGTAAAACAGTAAAAATGTTGCATGGAACGGACTTCTTTTATATGGGTATGTTTCAATTGCATACAACAAGACAAGTCATTAATTCAATGTGAATATCAATTCAAATTGCTGCATTGCCGTAGCATATCTTCCAATGACAGATTATTAGTAGTCTTCCCAGGATTCAAGATGCATTATTTTGTCACCAAACTTTCAGAGTGGGCATCAGCGCAGATTACAAACAGAAACCCTACATCATCGATGGACTACCTAACAAAACCAGCTTCCCACAAACACAGGACAGTGTGCATGCGTGAGCAGGTGCAGGACCGAATGAACCATGGTGGCAGCAGCAGTGATTATGGGTGTTAAAGGGAAGGCAGAGTGGGCAGTAGCAGTAGTGATTACCAGGAAGTTGTGGTAGACGAACGCCCTGGGCTCCCACGAGATGACCTCCATCCACTGTGCACCGCGCTTGCCCAGGCCCTTGCTGCACCCACCCATGAGAATAGCAAACCTTGACCACTCCTGGGAAGCAAAAAAGAAACAGTACGAAGTGCATATTCAGGCTCTAGTGTACCGATGAACTATTATAGCAAGACAGAATCAACAAGAGGAGATTGAGAAAACAAACTATTATACATACTGGAAAAGAGAAACAGATTACCTGACAATTCAGATCTATGTTTGTCTCCATGCTGTAGGCACCTTGATCTGCATACAGAACATCACATCATGAACGACATCAACTCATCAAGTGACATTGCTGCAATTACAGAAAAGAGGAGATGCAATCACGGATCCAAACTCGAAATGGCGGGAGGGAGGAAGAGAGGGGGCGCTGTGAGGAGTGGAGGGACACCAATGCCTAGTGTAAGCAGTTTGCACAGAAACAGACACCAATGCCTAGTGTAAGCAGTTTGCACAGCAGACACCAATGAGCAATCCAAAAAGAAATAAGTAAGAGGTTAGGAGTGTTCAACTTGCATACCTCCCTTTTGAAGCGGCGCATGAGACAGCAACTTGATGGTGGTTTTGCTTCGTCTCCAGTGGCTTGGCATTCAAATTCTCTTTAAACCTGAACCAGAACACATGTGTTAAATAGAATATAGTGAAGGGAACAAAGTTATCAACACATTGTGTATATTTTATTCTAATTTCAGTAAATTTTAGAATCAGAGAATGTTTTTGGAATGAATAGACTGCTCTTTTTTCAGTACTGTTCTTAGCCAATCACTAATGCACCCTGCAGTGTAGAATGTTTACTTTTTAAGAACAAAATCAGGCTAACCACATGGAAACAGAAGAATTAATGATACCCATTTTTCAGGGAAAAATAGTTTGGAATATAAACAACAACGGACAAGTTAACACTGGGAACCATAGTATTTGAGCTATAGATCTGGAAATCACATTTCAGAATGCAAAATGACCATGCTTAGTGGTGTTGAACAAAGAGCAACCCAGAAAAACAAACTGAAGATGTTAGGAGTTTATTACCTTGCATATCTCCCCTTAGAAGCGGCATGTGAAACTGTGACTTGGTGTTGCTTTGGCTCCTCATTTGGGCCAGCGAATTCCCCTTGTACCATGAACCATAACATATGATTTATTCGGCATCGCAGTAAAATGAAGCCGAGTCGTCAAAGCAGTCTATTAATATTCTAATTCCAGCAACCCCAAGAATTCTATTAATAATTTGTTCTCAGACACATTTGCAATTTCAGCAAATTTAGAACCACAAGAATTCGTTGCCGTATACATTTATAATTTCAGCCCTAAGGAATTGTTTTTAGATCCATACGAATCGAACAGGACTAGAGCAAATTGACATATCAGAACAGCTAGAAGGAACATGACTAGAGCAAATTGACACCAATGCCTAGTGTAAGCAGTTTGCACACCGGCTTCAAAAGGGAGGTATGCCTAGTGTAAGCAGTTTGCACAGTGATCCAACCTCATGTTCCTACTTCTAGTAGGCTGGTTAATTCTCGCATTGCCTAGTGTAAGCAGTTTGCACAGCAACAGACACCAATGCCATGACTCACAGAGAGACCAGCTCCGTCGAGTTGAAGAGCTCCGGCGGGATCTCGGTCAGATTCCAGAATCCAGTGATGTTCCTGCATGATCCAGAGCCCAGCCGTCAATCCACAAGCAAAGGCACCGGGAAAACCGAAAAGCCAGAGGCCTCGGGCGAGCGGGGAAGACAGGGAACGAACAGGTGCGTGATGCGGCACACGGGCCAGCGGTCGCAACTGCAGCCGACGGACGCATTCTGCGCGAAGGACTCGATCCAGTCCCGCGTCCTGCACGGGTGCCCCGGGTTCACCGTCGGGCCGCACCGGAGACCCCACTGCTGGAACAACGCGAGCAGGGTGGCCGCTGCGAGGGGAGGAGGGGACGGGAGAGATCTGTGAGTTAGGGGCCATTTCGATCCGTCAGGGCGTACCACCGCGGAATGGACGGTGAATTGGGGAAGGGGGGAAAGGGACTGACCCTAATGAGGTCGATGCGACGGGCGGCAGCGTGGAGTCCTCCTTGAGCACGAAGACGTGATCCTGGAGGCGGCTGCGCAGGTCCTTGGAGACGACGAGGTTGAGGCGGAGCGAGCGGTCGGGCACGGGGAGCAGGGGGCACACTTGGTCGGGCGCCGCACCCCGCCCACGACGCCAGCTAGTGGTGGTGCCCTGGACCGAATCCAGTGTGGCACCTCCAGCCCACGGCGGTGAGAGTGTGAGGGGGCGGCGGCGCGTCGAGATCCAGAGGGAGGGAGTGGGGTTGGGGGCGCGGCGGCGGTGGATCCAGAAGGAGGAGTTGTGTGCGGCGGCGGTGGATCCAGAGGGAGGGAGAGGGTGAGAGCGCTAGGGTTCACTGTGCGGGGATAAAGATGAGTGTTGTGCGGTGGGGTTTTTTTTAGGGGTAGCTCGCGGTGGGTGGGTGAGACCGTGAGATGAGGGTCGTTGGATCCAGGAGGATCCGACGGTGATTTATCCATGATCCGTGTGAGAGGCCCATGGACCAATCAGAACACAGTATACATGTATTGATATTTTGACCATTTAAATTGGTCAAAATTGACTAAAAGTAAGATGCTAAATCATGTTAGCTATTTTATTATGAGCTGAAAATTTGAAAAAAAAAACTTCTCATTGTGTCAGCAAATTTGACTATAGTTTTCCAGAATAATCATAAATTGAAATAAGACAAATATTTTTTAAAGAGTTACGAGAAATGAGTTCTTTTAAATTATTTTTCATTTTTCGAGTGCCTAAAAGGAATTTTTTTTTGTGAAGGACCTCCCAAATATTTGTTGCAAAATTGTACCAAATCAATTTTCTAAAATACTAGACCATATTTAATGCACAATTGACCAAATGATTGGGTATAAAAAGCTTTGATCCACCTCTCGTGAAAAAGATAAATTTTCACCGATTCAGTTGGAAGCGGGTCAATTTTGAACTATAGCTGCCTCATAGTTTACTATTTATTTTTTCCAAAAATCATTTCTAGGTACATAAGTATCTATTTAATCAGATAAATACCAAAAATTCTCCAAGATTCAACCACTAGCTAGGAACGGTCATTCCCACCGTTTTGACAGCATTTTGAAATGGGCATAAAAAATTCAAAAAAAATCAAAAAATTGGGAAACCTTCGCATTGTGTCATGATATGTGGCCAAGTTCACAGGAAAAATAATAAACTTGTAATACGACAATTATTTTAAAAAAGTGTTCTCAGAAATGAGCTATCATCTCTGAAGATTCATGGTTTTCAAGCCAAATGATCAATCTTATGGTCACATTCGTCGCATAGTTTGTTCAAATGATCTCATATTGTGCACAAGGGTGCATATTGGAATGGCAAACAATGTTGCCTAAGGAAGTTTTCGTTTACTTTGGATGAAAAAACCATTTTTCATTTTCCGAGTGCCCGAAAGGAGGGTTTTTTGTGAAGGAACTACCAAATAATTCTTGCAAAATTGGACCATATCAATTTTCTAAAATACTAGGACATATTTAATGAATAATTGACAAAATAGTTGGGTGTAAAAAGTTTTGATCCACCTCTCGTGAAAAAGACAAATTTCCGCCGATTCAGTTGGAAGCGGGTCAATGAACTGCAGCTGCCTCATAGTTTGCTATTTATTTTTTCCAAAAATCATTTCTAGGTACATAAGTATCTATTTGATCAGAGAAGCACCAAAAGTTTTCCAAGATTCAACCACTAGCTAGGAACGGTCAAGCCCGCCGTTTTGACCGCATTTTGAAACGGGCATAAAAAATTAAAAAAAATAAAAAAATTGGGAAACCTTCGCATTGTGTCATTATATGTGGCCAAGTTCCCAAGAAAAATAATAAACTTGTAATACGACAATTATTTTAAAAAAGTGTTCTCAGAAATGAGCTATTATCTCTGAAGATTCATGGCTTTCAAGCCAAATGATCAATCTTATGGCCACATTCGTGGCATAGTTTGTTCAAATGATCTCATATTGTGCACAAGGGTGCATATTGGAATGGCAAACAATGTTGCCTAAGGAAGTTTTCATTTTATTTGGACAAAAAAACCATTTTTCATTTTCCGAGTGCCCGAAAGGAGGTTTTTTTGTGAAGGAACTACCAAATAATTGTTGAAAAATTGGACCAAGTCAATTTTCTAAAATACTAGGACATATTTAATGCACAATTGACAAAATGGTTGGGTGTAAAAAGTTTTGATCCACCTCTCGTGAAAAAGACAAATTTCCGCCGATTCAGTTGGAAGTGGGTCAAATTTGAACTGCAGCTGCCTCATAGTTTGCTATTTATTTTTTCCAAAAATCATTTCTAGGTACATAAGTATCTATTTAATCAGAGAAACACCAAAAGTTTTCCAAGATTCAACCACTAGCTAGGAACGGTCAAGCCCGCCGTTTTGACCGCATTTTGAAACGGGCATAAAAAATTCAAAAAATATCAAAAAATTGGGAAACCTTCGCATTGTGTCATTATATGTGGACAAGTTCCCAAGAAAAATAACAAACTTGTAACACGGCAATTATTTTAAAAAAGTGTTCTCAGAAATGAGCTATCATCTCTGAAGATTCATGGCTTTCAAGTCAAATGATCAATCTTATGGCCACATTCATGGCATAGTTTGTTCAAATGATCTCATATTGTGCACAAGGGTGCATATTGGAATGGAAAACAATGTTGCCTAAGGAAGTTTTCATTTTCTTTGGACGAAAAAACCATTTTTCATTTTCCGAGTGCCCGAAAGGAGGTTTTTTTGTGAAGGAACTACCAAATAATTGTTGCAAAATTGGACCAAATCAATTTTCTAAAATACTAGGACATATTTAATGCACAATTGATAAAATGGTTGGGTTTAAAAAGTTTTGATCCACCTCTCATGAAAAAGACAAATTTCCACCGATTCAGTTGGAAGCGGGTCAAATTTGAACTGTAGCTGCCTCATAGTTTGCTATTTATTTTTTCAAAAAATCATTTCTAGGTACATAAGTACCTATTTAATCATAAATACATGGTTTGGTGGCGATACGTCGAGGTTTGGGCGGTGGCCGAGGGCCCCATCTCTAGAGCGCGTAAACTCGCATGCCCGCCGCGTGGTCACCGCGTGACCGTGGTGTTGCCATGTGTTCTGGGTGGTCTAGACATGTCTAGTGGGTTGGGCACTCCCCAGGTTGGTGCTAGGAAGAAAATTACAACATAAGATTCTCACGAGGAGACCGATCGATGCTCAAACATGAATTAGCAGCCAAGTGTTTGATTAGCGGTACGGGAAATGCACATGGCCAATGGGCGTGAGTTTTGGCTGAGGATGATCATCTACTAAGGAGAATGTCTTCACAAATTTTGAGCTCAAAAGGAGGATCCTAGGTGGTACTTGCTTTGCAAAGTACCATGCTGGACAAAAATATGAATGTTGAAGCTGGGCTCAAAATAATGAATGGATTGAGCTGAAATTTTGTGAATGATGGTTATTTGGGCATAGGAAAGCATTGTAGAAAATTGATACCATTTGGACATGCCAAAGTAGTACTTCCTTCACAATGCTCTTCTATGGACAGAAACTTGGGAAAACTAGTGAGAGAGATTGGATGAATGAAATGAGCTCAAAATTGGTGTAGGTAAGTTACTTAGGTATGGTCATGCTCTGGTAAATTTTCAGATCATTTGGGTAAGCCTAGCTACTACTTACTTCACAAAGCTTCTCTCGAGGTAGAAACTTTGGAAATTTCCCGAGAAAGATTTACTAGGAAAATTGAGCTGAATATTATCATGTGGCAATGATTTGGGTATGGAAGAGTGCCCGAAAAGTTGGAGGGTAATAGGAGGGGTCTATATAACACTTGCTTTGCAACGTGCCAATTTAGCCATAATATATAAATTGAACCTGGGCTCACATAGATGATTTGACTGAGCTGCAATTTGGAGGAGGGTGATAATTTGGACATATGAAGGAACTGTATAAATTTCATGTCATTTAGAGATATAAAAAAGGTACTTCCTTCACAATGCTTCTAGGTGGACAAAAATTTGGAAATTTTCCGAAGAAGATTTGCTAGGCAAATGGAGCTGAATTTTGTCATGCGGTAATGATTTGGATAGGAAAGAGTGCCCAAAAATTCCAAGGGCAATCAAGAATATATAAATAGCACTTCCTTCATAAAGTGTTGTTGTGAACAGAATAGGAAAATGAATATTGTTGAATTAGTTTTGAACTAGGCAAGGAAGGATTTTTACATATTTGATGAGGATATGCCCCAAAGAATTTATGAGATTTTTTTGGGAATTTTGGGAATGATAGAAATATAGGTTGCTTCACAACCTAGGGCAAAAACTGCCACATGGACATGACACATAGGCAAAACTGATGAGATGACGCCTAGTCATCACAACCCACCACAATCTACAAGGCTATGACCATCTATATTGGTCATGATCAGCTAGAAATAAGGGAGCGGACTAGCACTGTTTGCTTTGTGACCATTTCGTGTAAGGAAATTACGACCTTTCTGACCAAAATGGTCGCAATGGTTCAGAGTTTGGAGCCCCCTGAACAGCTTTTGACCAATTGGTCTAAAATGGTCATAGATTTATGACCAATTCTTCGAGGGTCACTGACAGAAGGTCATAAGTTGACATATTTCCTGTAGTGTGTGGTTTGGCCAACCACATAATGTAAACATCATCCCACTCTCTGTGGACTTTGCTAAATAAAGATTTAGGCATTTTCCTCAAAACAAAAAGAAAACAGGTTTTGAAGGTTCTCGGACCGGTTTTTCTTTTTTCTATAGTTTTCCTTAGGTTTTTTTGGTAGTTTCTTTTTTACATTTTCTTAACGTTTTTGTTTATTTTTCCATAATTTCAAAAAAAAATGTGATTTCATAAAATTATTCCTTAAAAAATCATGTTTTCCAAAAAAAAGTTCGCTAGTTTGTAAAAATGTTCGCAATTAAAAAAAATCAGAGATTTTCAAACAATATTCCTATTTGTAAAACTTATTCATAGTTCCAAAAAATGTACGCTCTTTTCCAAAAAAAATTGGAGTTTCAGGAAAATATTCACATTTTCAAAAAAAAATCACGTTTCCATAAAATAGTTCATGTTTTTCACAATATGTTTGGAACTTTCAAGTAAATTATTGGGATTTCACAACTTGTTCCTATTTCCAAAAATGTTTGTGTTTTTTGAAAAATCTCGATTTACAAAAAATATTCACATTTTTTCCAAATATGTTTTGGAAGTTAAAAAATTGTTTGCATTTACAAAAAATATTCATATGTCAAAAAAATTCACAGTTATCAAGAAAGTATTTTCTTAAATTTGTAAAGTTTCAAATCTCGTCACTGCAGTGTGTTCTTAAATATCTTGCGCTTCATCGCAACTGGCTACCAGCTTGTGTCCAATATGGTGAGGTCGCGACTTCAATTCCCTTGCAAGTGCTTTTCTTTATTTGGATTTCTAGCATGGGCGTCCAAAGACTCGATATTCAAGGTTAGTATCTTGGCGTCCTCCGCATTGGCAGCGATACTCACCCTCTTTTCCTTGAGCGCAGCCTTCTTCTCCTCGAGCGTCGGGCCCTTCTTCGTCAACCGCGGTGCCCAGCAGGGGACGAGGAAAGGGAGGGAAGAAGACAGGAGCTGGAGCACATGGTCGCGGGAGAGGAGGTAGGGTGACTGAGGGAGTCCAGGATTAGGGGGTGTCCGGATAGCCGGACTATACCTTCGGCCGGACTCCTGGACTATGAAGATACAAGATTGAAGACTTCGTCCCGTGTCCGGAAGGGACTTTCCTTGGCGTGGAAGGCAAGCTTGGCGATACAGATATGTAGATCTCCTACCATTGTAACCGACTCTGTGTAACCCTAGCCCTCTCCGGTGTCTATATAAACCGAAGGGTTTTAGTCCATAGGACGAACAACAATCATACCATAGGCTAGCTTCTAGGGTTTAGCCTCTCTGATCTCGTGGTAGATCTACTCTTGTACTACCCATATCATCAATATTAATCAGGAAGGACGTAGGGTTTTACCTCCATCAAGAGGGCCCGAACCTGGGTAAAACATCATGTCCCCTACCTCCTGTTACCATCCAGCCTAGATGCACAGTTCGGGACCCCCTACCCGAGATCCGCCGGTTTTGACACCGACATTGGTGCTTTCATTGAGAGTTCCTCTGTGTCGTCACTTTTAGGCCCGATGGCTTCTCCGATCATCAACAGCGACGCGATCCAGGGTGAGACTTTTCTTCCCGGACAGATCTTCGTATTCGGCGGCTTTGCACTACGGGCCAATTCGCTTGGTCATCTGGAGCAGATCGAAAGCTACGCCCCTGGCCATCAGGTCAGATTTGGAAGGTTGAACTAAACGGCCGACATCCGCGGAGACTTGATCTTCGACGGATTCGATCCACAACCGAGCGCGCCGCACTGTCACGATGGGCATGATTTAGCTCTGCCACCGAACAGTGCCCTGGAAGCCGCACTTGTGTCCGCTCCGACCCCTAGCTCGGAGCCGATCACACCAATCGAGCATGGGTGGTTAGACACCACCTCGAGGGCTGCAATCTCTATGGCGATCGAGCCGAACACCAGCCCTATTCTCTGCGAAGCCCGTGACTCCAAGGAGCCGGACTCCTCTCCAGACTCCGAGCCCTTCGCGCCCCGACCGATCGAACCCGATTGGGCGCCGATCATGGAGTTCACCGCCACGGACATCTTTCAGCACTCCCCCTTCGGCGATATTCTGAATTCACTAAAGTCTCTCTCTTTGTCAGGAGTGCCCTGGCCGAACTATGGTCAGCAAGGTTGGGATGCGGATGATGAAGAAATTCAAAGCCCACCTACCACCCACTTCGTAGCCACTGTCGATGATTTAACCGACATGCTCGACTTCGACTCCGAAGACATTGACGGTATGGACGCCAATGCAGGAGACGATCAAGAACCAGCGCCTATAGGGCACTGGAAAGCCACCTCGTCGTATGATATATACATGGTGGACACCCCAAAAGAAGGCAATGGCAATGGAACAGCGGAGGATGACCCCTCCAAGAAGTAGCCTAAGCACCGGCGTCAGCGGCGCCGCTCTAAATCCCGCCAAAACAAAAATGGTGATTCCGGCACGCGAGATAATAACACCCCGGACAGTGCCGAAGATAACCACCTCCAGCAAGATTCAGCACAGGAGGATAGAGAAGCCATCCCTCATGAGAGAGCGGCAGACAGAGAGGTCGAGGACGATAATTATATGCCTCCCTCCGAAGACGAGGCAAGCCTCGACGACGACGAATTTGTTGTGCCAGAGGATCCCGTCGAACAAGAGCATTTCAAACGCAGGCTTATGGCCACGGCGAGAAGCCTCAAGAAAAAACAGCAACAACTTAGAGCTGATCAAGATTTGCTAGCCAACAGATGGACTGAAGTCCTTGGGGCCGAAGAGTATGAACTCGAACGCCCCTCCAAGAGCTACCCAAAGCGCAGGTTGCTACCCCAATTAGAGGAGGAAGCACCTAAACCAACATCACCAGCGCATGATGCGGCCGACCGACCACCCCGTGGCCGCGACAGAGAGGCCTCTCGGCCCTCCACTCAAGCCGCACCCCGATGCCGCTCAAAAAATACCAAGGCATGGGAAAATGCGCTAGACCTGCGAGACATATTGGAGGACAAGGCAAGGTAAACAAGATCGATCTACGGATCAGGTGGGCGCCCCACGACACGAGACGGTACTCATCACGCCGGATACAGTAAATCCGGCCGGGCCGAACAAAGTGGACAAAGCTCGTTTGAGCTGCGTCGTGATATAGCCCAATACAGAGGCGCCGCACACCCACTATGCTTCACAGATGAAGTAATGGATCATCAAATCCCCGAGGGTTTCAAACCCGTGAACATCGAATCATACGATGGAACAATAGATCCTGCGGTATGGATCGAGGACTATCTCCTTCATATCCACATGGCCCGCGGTGATGACCTATACACCATAAAATACCTCCCACTCAAGCTTAAAGGACCAGCTCGGCATTGGCTTAACAGCTTGCCAGCAGAATCAATTGGTTGTTGGGAGGACCTGGAAGCCGCATTCCTCGACAATTTCCAGGGCACTTATGTGCGACCACCAGACGCCGATGACCTAAGCCACATAATTCAGCAGCCAGAGGAATCGGCCAGACAATTCTGGACACGGTTCCTAACCAAGAAAAATCAAATTGTCGACTGTTCGGACGCAAAGGCCCTAGCAGCCTTCAAGCATAACATCCGCGACGAGTGGCTTGCACGGCACCTAGCACAGGAAAAGCCAAAATCTATGGCAGCCCTCACGACACTTATGACCCGCTTTTGCGCGGGAGAAGACAGCTGGCTAGCTCGCAGCAATAACATGACCAAGAGCCCTGGTAATTCGGATACCAAGGACAGCAGTGGCAGGTCGCGTCGCAACAAGCAAAAGCGCCGCATTAACGGCGACAACGCTGAGGATACGACAGTTAATGCCGGATTCAGAGGCTCTAAACCCGGTCAGCGGAAAAAGCAATTCAAAAGAAATACTCCGGGCCCGTCCAGTTTGGACCGAATACTCGACCGATCATGCTAGATACATGGCACCCCCGAAAAACCAGCCAATCACACCAACAGGGATTGTTGGGTGTTCAAGCAGGCAGGCAAGTTAAATGCCGAAAGCAGAGACAAGGGGCTGCATAGTGATGACGAGGAGGAGCCCCGGCCGCCGAACAACAGTGGACAGAAAGGTTTTCCCCCACAAGTGCGGACGGTGAACATGATATACGCAACCCACGTCCCCAAGAGGGTGCGGAAGCGTGTGCTAAGGGACGTATACGCGATGGAGCCGGTCGCCCCAAAGTTCAACCCATGGTCTTCCTGCCCGATCACTTTTGATCGAAGGGACCACCCCACTAGCATCCGTCATGGCGGATTCGCCGCATTGGTTCTAGACCCGAACGGAGGGAGTAGCGCCGAGTCCTCTTTTGGAAAAATCCTATTTGTTGCTTGTTACGGCGATTGTGCAAGGTTTCACACTATGTGCCAGCCGAGCGCTCTGGATGGGCCGGCCCATTTTAGCATAGCGTAGAAGCCCATTCTTTAGCAAGATTTGCTCTTAATTTAGCTCCAGGGCGTCATGTGTGGTTTGGCCAACAACATAATGTAAACATCATCCCACTCTCTGTGGACTTTACTAAATAAAGATTTAGGCATTTTCCTCAAAACAAAAAGAAAACAGGTTTTGAAGGTTCTTGGACCGGTTTTTCTTTTTTCTATAGTTTTCCTTAGGTTTTTTTGGTGGTTTCTTTTTTACATTTTCTTTACGTTTTTGTTTATTTTACCATAATTTCCAAAAAAATAGTGATTTCATAAAATTATTCCTTAAAAAAACATGTTTTCCAAAAAAAGTTCGCTACTTTGTAAAAATGTTCGCAATTTAAAAAAAATCAGAGTTTTTCAAACAATATTCCTATTTGTAAAACTTATTCATAGTTCCAAAAAATGTATGCTCTTTTCCAAAAAAATTGGAGATTCAGGAAAATATTCACATTTTCAAAAAAACAATCACGTTTCCAAAAAATAGTTCATGTTTTTCAGAATATGTTTGGAACTTTCAAGTAAATTATTGGGATTTCACAACTTGTTCCTATTTCCAAAAATGTTTGTGTTTTTTGAAAAATCTCTATTTACAAAAAATATTCACATTTCAAATATGTTTTGGAAGTTAAAAAATTGTTTGCATTTACAAAGAATATTCATATGTCAAAAAAATTCACAGTTATCAAGAAAGTTTTTTCTTAAATCCGTAAAGTTTCAAATCTCGTCACTGCAGTGTGTTCTTAAATATCCCGCGCTTCATCGCAACTGGCTACCAGCTTGTGTTCAATATGGTGAGGTCGCGACTTCGATCCCCTTGCAAGTGCTTTTCTTTATTTGGATTTCTAGCATGGGCATCCAAAGACTCGATATTCAAGGTTAGCATCTTGGCGTCCTCCGCATTGGCAACGATACTCACCCTCTTTTCCTTGAGCGCAGCCTTCTTCTCCTCGAGCGCCACCTTCCTCTTTTCGATCATGGCCCTCCTCTCTTCGAGCTTGATATTCTTCACTGTCGCCTCCATCAACTGCTTAAACCTCCCACGCTCTCGACAACAGCGCATGGGCATCCATCTGCTCTCCACCCGCCGTCGTCGCCCGGATGAGCGACGACGAAAAATACACGGAAGCTTGTAAGGCTCCGTGTTAACATGGATGTAAGAAACCGTACCGGCAGGGTTTGCGAGCTGCTTGGCGACATAGTAGTACGGAGGCTTGTAAGGCTCCGACCACGGCGTCGTCTGTACTATGGGTGCGTCCGCCTAGCGGCATCCTCCATGGCCTCGCCGATCGCCCCATCCGTCACACCCACCACGCGCATCGCCACCACCAAGCCCACCGACAACCAGGCGCTTCTTCATCCTCTCCTCCTTTGCAGCCTTCGCTTTGACATGGCGATTTTGCTATATCTCCGAGCTGTTCTTTCGGGTGAGCGTGATGCTCGGATCCTCCGGCACCTCCGCCGCCTCCATCTCCGACAGGTTCTCTGACGGTTCCATGCTTTGGTGATGGAGAAGGAGAGGGTGGGAGAAAAGAGCGGGAATTAGGCGGAGAGCGGCTGGGAGTGGAAGAAGAGAGTGCGGGGGTTTTGGCGTGGAAAGAGTGCGGATGCTACAAATCGCGGTCTCGGCCTTCCTTTTGGATGGGCCAGGATGGCGGAGAGCGACGTTTCGCGTGTCCGAACTCCCACAAACCTCCCCATGTTTGTCTCCGGTTTGCGGGAGAAATCGCGTCTGGACCGCTCTGCAGACCAATACAGGTCAGCATCTGATGGCTTCCGTTATCCGGACAGCGTGGTCCGAACGATTGGGGAAGTTTGCAGGTCGGCGTAGGAGATGCCCTAAATAGCATGCCTGTTTTCTTGCTTTGCTCTGTTTCTTAGGTATTTTTTTTCAGATTTTTCGTTTCTTTTGTTCTTTGGATTGAATTAGTGCTTGGGGAGAATAAATAAGTAACTGTTGGAAGGATGGCAATTTTACCAATGGGTACGGGTACTCGCGGGTATCGTACCCGCATGTGCAGGGTATGGGAACACTTTTATGCCCATGGGTAGTACCCATATCCTACTTGTTAAGTCATGGGTAGGGTACGGGTAGCCTTGTACCCGCGGGTATGCGCATACCCTTCCCTTTGTGAACTAATGTTAATTTGTCATTAATTTGTCGTGTTACTCGTCTAATCCAATTGACATAAGAGTATGTTGTGGTTTCTAAATTTTGATATCGGTCATTTACTTATTTACCTGTTATTGAGCTGAGATTTTTTTTGTCAAATGTGCTATCAATAAGCGTAATATCATAAACAACTTGTGTACTATTTGCTCTACCTGCTGGGTACCCAATGGGTACGGGTACCCATTAGGTATGGGTATGGGTAAAGTTTCATATCCATGGGTACAGTTATAGATAGAATTTTGTACCCACTGACTATACAGATATGTGTATAGTATTGCTCTACCCTGCCCATACCTACTCATTGCCATCCTTAAATAAGTGACTCGTCTAGCTAGCTCATGTATGCGTCAGTGGATTGTTTGATGGGTGTGTCAATTGTCACCATGAATGGAATTGATCATTGGACAAAAAATATGAGACAACCGTCTGTCATGTGCTTGCACCACCGCCGCCTTCCCGCTAGACCCAGCTCCCCATGAGCGGTGGCCAAGCCCGTGCAGACACCCTCACACTACTAGGGAAAAGCCTAGTGGTAGCGCGGGTGCCCACGCTACCAGAGGCGGAGGCAGGGGGTGCGAGCAGGGGTCAGACACCCCATGGCTTCGCCCGCCCTGTGAGTTTCCGTTACCAGGTACTAGTACTAATCTGTACGAATACGTAAAGTGTAGACCACTTGTAGACCTAAAGTTAATGGCCCAGCACGATACCTTTCCAGCCCAAAGCTCAACGTGAGAAAACATCGCTAATTGTACACATCAGAAAGAAAAGAATTACGTGCATCCATAATATTAGGCCGTCAGTTTCCTTTCTATATCTACCCTGTAATTTCGTTTGTGGGCACCGTGGCTTCTAGGTCTGCTGGCACCATACGCCCCTACGCCGCCGTCACTCGGCTCTCGCTGCTTCCGCCGCCGTCTATCGGCTCTCGCTGCTTCCGCCGCTGCGTCACAGGGTAGAGGGCACTCCACTGTCCACCCCAGCGGCGACTGAGTCCACGATGGAGACCATGCTGGTTTGTCTGCTGCACCGGCATTATGCATCACAAGTCTATTTCAATGAATCAAGGTACACCACTGGCAAACAATAATCTATTTGAATTAATACAATTCCGTTGAAGGCAGTGGTTTAATTTACTAACTAGATACAGTTGAATTACAATCTAAGAATCTAATTTTACTGCTCGTTTAATGTTTCATCACCGAAGGATGAAGAGAGAATATAACTAAAATATATTCACTTTTCAAGCCCGTTGCCTCTAGCTCAAACTGTCATGGCAAATGCAAATATTTGTACATGATAATTCCAACCGAAGTCCAGTTGATATGCAACTCACAGATACGTAGTCTTCTTTTATATATTACTCCCTCCGTCCTAAAATAAATGTCAACTTTAGTGGGACGGAGAGAGTACCAGATATATGTTGCGATACAATCAAATTATACTTTTGAGACTATATTATTTTGTTGTGTTCTCGAACAATTATTATCTTCCTCGCCCCCCTCATGTCCGAATCCTGGCTCCGCCCCTGCACGCTACTACTAGGGCGCTGCAACTAATGGGGTAGTAGTAGCACGGGCGTGGGAGACTGATCATCAGCGGCGAGGAGTGGACGTGGGGGAGAGCAAGCACATGCGCTTGCGGGAGCCGCGGGGGCGGGGGAGAGTTGGGGTCAACCGTCTTCCCTCACTCAAACACCTTTTTCTTCATTTATTCTTTCGCTCGTGCTTAATTCTTCGTACATTGTTGGTTGGTTTGGTTCTTCTTTTCATTCATTTGATTTTTGCTTCTTCTTTTTCTGTTTTCTTATTCTACTTCATCTATCCCTGGTTCATTCATTTCTATAGAAAATACTTCACTTCTGTATTAGGTGCACAGTTTACTTGTATATAAGGTGTTTCAGTTGAATATAATAAGAGGCTTAAAACCAGAAATGTGATAAAACTATGAAGACATTTCTTTCATACATTGTACCAAAAAAGTACTACTCCCTCCGATCCAAATTATATTGCCGATGTTCAGCCGACGAAGTTAGCACGACAGTACTGCTTGCTCAGTTGCCTAGCTTCTTGTCCAGTTGCTGATGATATTACTTCTTTGATTTCACTCATGCCACTTGATGCTGCACCCGACACTACAGGAACAGAAAACAAATCTTCAGAACCGAAGAAAGTGAATCGAAGACCTTTGAAAACATGCTCAAATTCTACTTGACACAGACATACCTTCGTTTTTGGTAGAAAGGCAATTCTTCGCCATTAAGTACACAGTCAATTGCATGGCTTAAATCCCTACACATTGAAAATGAGTAAGAGCACTGGGTAACCTGGACCGTTTGTGCATTTGTTTCACAATATGTACCTTCCAGTGACTGGCACATTGTTTCTGGGTCTTGAATCATCAAACTGGCCGTGATAAAAGAGTTCAAATTGCCTTTGCTCATCCTGGCACAAAGTTTAGATAAAATCAGACACGACGTGATGGACAAAAGCTGAGACACTGGATATGTAAGAATCATGAGTTCATAATCGTGAAAATACGAGCCAATGATGTTACCTTTTTGAACAAGTAGAACTCTGGTGTGCAGACTGCTCGAAATGCTTTGGCAACTTCTTGAGACTGCAAGATCCAGTAGTATATCAAACAAAAGTAAGCAAAGAGTTCGAGAGATCACAGGGACTGCATCAGGAATATAGTGGGCAGACCTCATCATACAAATAAGGAAAAGAGTACTTCAACAATTCTGCCTCCTCAGCCATGTATTCAGGACCATCCTGCAGAATCAAAAGATTAATTTGTGTCCAAATGGGAAAACATGACAAGTTGCATCAACCATATTGGAGTAACACCTATTGACACAGAAGCGTCACAATACATAAGTTCAACAAGCAAAGAACAAAATGAGGCATCTCCCTAACTTTTCTACAACAATCCTTACTAATATGTACAACAACTTGAACTGAGACGGTACATAATACTATGAGTAGGAAATATTTCTAAGACATCATTCTGAAAGGGAAGCTCGTGAAAGCTCGCAATCAAACATATCGTCTTAGGGGCCAGCAGCAATAGCTACATGACTAAAACTAAACAAACTAACGAGTACATTAAGAGACAACAACAACAACAGGATAGATATATCTGTGGTAAAAGTATTATTCATCAAAGATACTAGTTAAGTGATGCATTTTAAATAATATTCAAAGAGTAGACAGTTTGCAAATTGATCAACATGTGCATCATGTAATGAAATTCATCTTTTTAATATGGGTAAGAAACAAAGCACATAAGAAGAAGAATTTTTTGATCACAAAGCTCAACGTAGTTATTTGTTTCTTCTAAAATGGGAGCATGTTTGTTCACTACATTATTCCAGTTAACTATACTCATTTTATTATCTGGATAGATGCTTTGATAATAAATTAAAGTAAAATATGAATTTTTGTAGAAAACCGTTTTAAGTTCTCTGGAAGAAGCGCCCTGGTTAAGAAGTAGTCCCTCCGTCCCATAATGTAAGACGTTTTTTAACACTAGTGTCATTACAGGACGGAGGGAATACATAGAAAGGAACTAAAAGGTATTCATGCTTATTGGTTGTAAGTTGTAAAGGCTAACCTTGGGATATGTCACAATTGAATTTGAGGATATGGCGATAGAAGCAAGTCCTTTCTGCATTGCATTGTATCGATGTCAATTTAAGGCTACAAGCACAAATCAAAGAGAACATTTCATCTGGTCTTCCAATGTGCTTACCTCCTTGTAGAATGAAGTGAGCGTTGCAATATCTTTTTTAAGATGTTTTACAAACGGACAGTGATTGCATATGAACATAACCTGAAAGAAAGACAAAGTTGATGAATGAGATGGTTAGTCAGCAAACTATAAGAACGGGCCTGTGTCAAACTCAAACACCTTCATCAACAATTACAATTATGTAAGAGCAGTTGGTTGTACAACTGAGTATTTTTCCTCAAGGGAGGGACACATGCAACAGTTCCTGTAAGAGCAGTTGGTTGAACACCTAAGCCTTTTTGGAGATGTGGGCTTTGGGGTAGAGAACCTCAACATCAGAGACAAATGTTTACTAACCAAGTGGCTGTTCAAACATCTCAATTAAGATGATGTGGCAAGAGTAGCTACGTGACAAATATCTTCCCTGTAAGTCCCTTCCACAAGTTGCGTGAATTGCGAGTGCACATCCACTGCCCTAGTCTAACTGAAGGTAACAAAACTGAGTTCTGAACAGATTAACCAAAAAAAAAAATCATTGACCAGCAAAGCAGGGCTGCCCTCGAAGTCATCCAGTGTCCAGATTTTCCCTGTCAGGGGCTCCGGGAGCTGCATGATCAGCAACAAGAAACCATAAAGAACAGCACAGCAACAACATCAGGCTTTAATCTTGATTAAAACATGGGCTAGAAACTTATAAAAAGCAAGCGCTTAAAGCGATGAAATGACCTCAAACTGGGGGGCGCGGAAGCCCTCGGAGACGCGGGTCGCCTCCAACCTGGCTGCGAGCATCAAGAGACATGGCAAAAGATTTCAAGCAACAATACAGATGAATATAAAAGAGCTTGGAACGAAATTCAGAAAAATTACGGCACTAGGGCTGCTTACCCGCCGACTGCGCTGATTGCGGCGCTGATATCGATGGGCTACTTGTGCGCCTCAGCACCTTGCCCTTGCGAGTGCGATCAGATCCTAGGGCCGCCGTAGGGCGTGGCATATTGGCTGGCCTGGTGGTGTGGGGAAGAGGACGGCCGGGATGTTTCCCCTCTCATACAGTCGGTCGTACTTATCGTGGACTCGCAGACGCCGATCAGGAAGTGTGAAGGATCGATCGGTCCGATCGTGGGACGAGACGGACTGCGGGAGGCCGGACGGACGTGGGGGGCACGTCATGTCTCGCGTTCAGACTGGGCTTTACTGGGCCGGCCCAATAATTTTTCTTGCTTTTTTGGTAGGCTCTTTTCTTTTCACACGATTTTCCGCGGCATAGTTCTCTACACCTCACAATTGAACGGGCAGAAAAGCCACGCAAAATATCCCTAAAAAAAATCCCATTTTTTTTAAAAGCTTACCAAAAAGTTTCGGAAATCTTATCTGGCGTCCGTCACCGGCCAGGAGCCAGCGAACGCCCTATCTCACACTTAGGATTCATTTGCATGTGTCCTGGCGCAGGATCCAAGTACCAAGTTACATTGGAATTCTATACCATTTCGATGTAAAAAAAGGCCAGCGATTATTTACCAAAAACTAGAGGCAGCGCACTGGCTAGCATCTTGATCCTCCACTTAGGACACCGTTGTTGGAATCCTGGTCTTCTCCATTTTCTTTTTTTTCACCAGATGGTATTTTCTCTTGGAAAAATCAACATGGCTATAAATTTTCAAAATAGGTCACATGGCATTTTTTATTTATAATAAGAGATGACATTCTTATTTATTTAAGAGATGGCATTTTTATAGTAAGAGATGACTTTTTATTATTACTAGTAAATGTGACGTGCAATGCACGTTGATATTAGGTAATATATTAATTGCACATGAATATTAGGTACGATATTATTTGAGTATTAAATATGTGATTAGCATTGACATTAATATTTGGTATGATATTAACTGCACACTAAACGTGTTGAGCTCTCACCATTAAAGCAGTCATAGTCGTTCCATTGACCTGATTTGATGGCTGGGATTTGTTGGATCTGCCTCTTTGGATTTTTTTGTATTGGTGTAAATTAAGAGATTTCCTGTTGGCTAGTCCCTTTGATACACACACTGGACTCAGCTACCGCTTCAGGTGGAAACGGATTGCTCCGAAATCATCAAGCTGCTTAACTCTAGCCTTATAGATCACTCTAGTAATATGTATCAGGTGGCTGGGATTGCCGAGATGTCGAAGGAACGACCTGGACAGTTCCAGAAAAATCTGTGGATCACAAAATAATGCTGCTCATGCTATGGCAGCTCTAGGTTTTAGTCAACAACACACTGCTTGTTGTTTAGCAAACTCCCCATAGGAGATTAGTATTGTCATTTCAAAAGATTGTAAGGCCCAGGTTTATTAAATAAAGTGCTTTTCCCCTGCAAAAAAGAGAGATTTCATGTAGGCTAGTTCCTTTCATAAATAGGAGTATCTTGGTAGATACCCTGCAGTCCTATCCCCAGCGCTTACCTTGTTCTTCTGTACCCCCCTCTTAGACTTTACCCTCTGATCTACCCTAACCCGCCCCTCTCCCTCTCCAGACAAGCAGACACTAACATGTAATTATGTGAACATATTTTATTTTTAATTAAAGTCATTGGGGAGACTTTCCCCCACTGTCCATAGTCCCCAAAAAGATGGTATTTTTATATATGACATTTTTTATTATTAAGAGATGGCATTTTTTGTTTGTTAAGTGATGGCATTTTTTTATCATGGTATTTTTTTTGTTTCTCTTGTTTTCCCATGGAGCTGAAATTGTACGACCAGGACAAGTTTAAATATATTTTCTAACATTGATGGTTAATTTCTGATATGGAAGGACGGCATTTTTCATCAATTCAGAGTATCACATTTTTTATTATGGGAGCACCTGGAACTCATCTAGCTGAGACATACTATGGTCTCATTCATGGATGATGTCAGCCTGTTCTAGTGCCTTTGTTTCTCGCTCCCCTATGATCTGGTTGTCTTCCTTTTTTGTGTGTGGCTGGCCTGTGCTTTTTCTTGAATTTTTTTTGGGCCGGACTTGCCCTAGCCATTTCTCGTATTGTGCGGCAAGACTACTAGTAAATTTTGCCAAGACGCTTGAGCTACTAGTAGTTGCTACCGCTCGGAAAAAAAAGCTAGTAGTTGCTGTTTGAAGACATGGGAGCTAGGTGGAAACTTGTAGAAAAAATATTGGTTCAAAAATTGACATCACAAACTTATTAGCCATGACATTTTCTCGATTTTCTATTATTCCATTTCACCATAATACGTTGGCAAAAATGTTGTTGCAAGTATATTAACGGAGCCATGTAGATTTACTGTTGTTCCATTACACCATAAAACATGTGATTGTCGGTTTCAAAATTGTTCACGAATATAAAAATCTCCCTGTATTAAAAAATGTTCATCAAATAAAAAATAATAAGTAAAATGTTCACCAGCATTTAAAAATCATGAAGTTGGAAGAAAACACAATTTCTCCAAAATGTTCAACTTTTTTTAAAATCATGATTAAAAATAGAAATAATAAATAAATAAAAATGAAACCCACCACCCGTTGTAGTCGCGTTGGGGCACCACCGTAGTTGTAGTGTGGGTTGCAACACTTGCAACCACCTTGGTGGCCCGTCCAGTTGTGATCCCCCCTTTGGGACATGAAATTGCGACAAAACCTAGAAGACGTGCAGTTGCGGTTCCCCCTCGGGGACATGAAATTGCGACAAACCCCTAGAAAACTTGCAGCTGTGACATGCCTTGGAAACCATGCGGTTCTGATTCTCACCCTTGGGGCTTGCAGTTGCGACAAACCTAGAAAACTTGAAGTTGTGACCTACCTTGAACAACATGCAGTTGCGACCCCGCTCCTCGAGACATGCAATTGCGACAAATCCTAGAAAACTTGGAGTTGCAACTTGCCTTGAAAAACATGCAGTTGAGATTTCCCCCTTGGGGACTTGCAATTGCAACAAACCCTAAAAAACTTGTAGTTGCGACATGCCTTGGAAACCATCAAGTTCCAAATCCCACCCTTGGGGCTTGCAGTTGTGACCTACCTTGAACAACATGCTGTTGCGATTCCTCCCTTGGGGGCATGCATTTGCAAAAAACTATAGGAAACTTGCAGTTGCAACATGACTTGGAAACAGAGAAGTCCCGATTCACACCTCTTGGGGGCTTGTAGTTGCGACAAACCTAGAAAACTTGTAGTTTCGACCTACCTTAAAAAACTTGCTGTTGCGACCCCCCTCCTCTTCGGGAGATGCAATTGCGACAAATCCTAGAAAACTTGCAGTTGCAACTTGCCTTGAATAACATGCAGTTGCGATTTCCCCTTGGGGACATGCAATTGCAGCAAACCCTAAAAACACTTGTAGCCGCAACATGCCTTGGAAATCGTCAAGTTTGAAATCCCACGCATGGGGCTTGCAGTTGTGACCTACCTTGAAAAACATGCGGTTGTAATTCCTCCCTTAGGGACATGTAGTTGCAACAAAACCATAGAAAACTTGCAGTTGCGACATGACTTGGAAACAGTGCAGTCCCGGTTCACACCTCTTGGGGGCTTGCAGTTGCGACAACGCCTAGAAACTTGTGATTGCAATCTGGAAAAAAGTGCATTTGTGATTCTCCTTGGGGACATGCAGTTGCGACCTGCCTTAAAAAACATGCACTTGCGATTCCCCATCTGAAAGTTGCCTTTGGAAACATGTAGTTGCGGTTCCCCCTTCGGGACATGCAATTGTGCCCCCCCCCTTGAGATCTTCAAAGTTGTGACCCCCTCTCAAATGAACTTGCGGTTGTGAGCCCCTCAAAAAACACTTGTAGTGGCATCCTCGAGCATGTCATTTTATACCATTTATTTTTTCTAAAAAGGAAAGAAAAACATGACACAAAAAAGGAATTGAAAACAGAGAAAAACTTGAAAAAATAAAAAATAAAACATTATGCAAATTGTGATCGACGTTGGAAAAACATGGGAGTTGTGCCATGCCTTGGAAAATCAACGATCTCCCCCCTCTCAGCTCTCACTCTCTTTGCACACTCTAGTCTCTGGGGAGACGATCAGAAAACGTCAGTAGGGAAGTGGGGATATGAACAACGGTAAGCAGGCTTGAGATAACAGGCCACTGTCGCGCTGTAAACGTCAACTGTCGAAAATGGATTAAAAAAACAAAAGAAAACAGCCCACGACAGATAAAAAGCAAACGAGGACTGAATACCACCGGGACAACCTTGCCAGGTAGGAAAGCACGAACCCCTAAAAAAGTAAGGAAAGCACAAATAGTGACAGGAAAAAACATCCAACGGATGATACAATGAATGCTGGCAAACTATAACTGTGCTAGCAAAACCGATAAAGAAACAAAAATAATATTAAAAAAATAAAGCTGAAAATGGAAAACAAAAAAACAAAAATAAAAAGGCAAATAAAAGAAAACACTGAGAAAAAACAAATGAGAAAGGCGAACATGGCCCGATACACATCTTCTATATCTAAATAGCTAGCCCCCACTAACTATTTCTCTCAACATGCAAGCATGCCACATCATCCCATAGCATGCATGAGAAAAGGCCCACCTCCACTATCATATGTCTCCCAACATGCAAGCATGTCACTTCATCATTAAACATGCATGAAAAAAAGACTCATCTCAACATGCAAACATTCAAGAGAATTTTCATTCTACTATGCTATTTATAGTTAATAAAAAAATTACAATTATATAGTAATCAAACATAATAAATTATATATATTTTCAGTTTTAGCTTTTTATATTATTACTTCAGTTATTCATTATTCATACAACGAATCACATTGAAATATGTTGCAAAATATTCCCGCAACAACGTGCGGGGCATCATCTAGTATATACAGTGACTACCACATAATGAAACAAGGCAGCGTCGCTACCCCTGAAAAAAAACCAAAGGCAGCATCATTATCCCTGAAAAATAAACAAGGAGCATCGCTACCTCTTCTTTGATCAACGACGGGAGGACCTAACGGGCTGCGACGGGCCACCAGCACGAGATAACAAACAACCGGGGAAAACATAGGCCGAGGACAACTTCGCTGGGACATGCACGAATCGCTACGCGCTTTTTGATCCAACGAATATATACGTGAATGAGACGATAACTAAAACTCAGCTAGCTGAGTTTCAGCAAAACTGTTTTATTTTTTATATTTTCTATGTGTTTCTATAAGAATAATTTTTTGGGGGGGTGGGGGGGTTCATGGACTTTTTAAATATAAAAAGCAGATAACTTGGCCATCTTGGGTCAATGGGGGTCGCCCCAGCCTGCCACCTAGTACTCAATGGAAACTATCACTGGGAGTTGCCCCGCGCCGAACGAATCGTTCGAATGGGGGGAGGTCCTCCCTAGCGCATGGACGCCAGATATTGAGGTCCAAATGTTTTAATTGCTCTTCGTCGGCTCCTGTGTGTGAACTTGTTGTTTCTTTTTGTTTTTTTCTACAACTGTTTGCTTTCATTTTTTAACACCATGCCAATGCAGATGCTCACATACACACAGAGATACACTCAATCATATGAACAATCTATCCCTATGAGCACCTTCAAGATACTAAGCTGGCAAAACATCTTGAGATTGACGAAGTCGTTTTTGTAGTCGACTGAAATGTCTCCTCCCACTAAACAAACATCATGGGAAGGCATGAAATAAATTTAGTAAAATGCAACCACTAGTGGTGGGCTGGTTTACCACACATAACCTAAACATTTGACCTAGGCTCAGTTCGTATTGCTAAATCCCTAAAGGACCAGCTTGCATGAACAACAACCATCACCGATGAATAGAAGCGTAAATTCGAAGCAGAGGCGGA
>NC_041384.1:718783430-718784121 GCF_002162155.2 Triticum dicoccoides
GTGCCTCACAAACTACCCAATAGTTTATATCCAAGTTACACTCACATTTAACGTCGTCTATATACACACAATGTTTCTTTGTAGCCGGAGGTGTCTATAGCTATAGCTAATACAGATCAATAATTCCACATATGCGCGAAGTTGATATTCAAACTATTCCAAACATGACACGAAATGTCTTGCTAGAAAACATTGTCATAAGAAAATTTAAGATATAACAACAAGAACAATTAAAAATGTATACAAGTTTGAATAGCAAATCAGTACCTGTGGTATTATGTAATTTTGTCGTTGTATTAGGAAAAATGATCAATGTTGTCAGAATACATACATGGAGAATCAAATCTAACCCCTCCTCATCCGGTCTGCCACTAGGTTGAAGTAGATCGATTAGCCGTCATTCTCAGGCGCACGACAATAAAAAAAATTGACGTACGTATAACAAACAAGCTGGGAAGTGAGAGAGATTGGTAAACAGTGTGATGAAGTATTAACCTTGGCTTTGGCTAGTTCGTTGGCTGCAGCCTTAGTAAGAATTGGCGAGTTTAGAAGCCTGTGTAGTGTGTAGCCGGATGAATTAGATCGGGAACAGGGAAAGAAGAGGCGAACAGGCGGCAATGTCGCAGGACGCTAGCGGCGCAGCACTAACCCACGCACGCGCCAATCACGGGAGAGAATTCCCAGCGCTAAT
>NC_041384.1:718784385-718804771 GCF_002162155.2 Triticum dicoccoides
TACTTCATGTACGTGAACAGATCGCTAATGAAGTATGATTTACTCGATGTTTGCTCAAACACTGATCGAATCCTGTGAAATATTTTGGAGACATACCTCCACATGCCCTCCGACGAAGCTAGGTACATCAACATAACGGGGACTAAGTGGGATGAACCTTATTTCATTTTCAGGTAGCAGCCGCCGCCTCGACTTCCTGAGCATGCAACAAACCCTAAAAATACCTAAAAACAGAGCAGGAGCCCTCCCATCGTCAAATGCCAGAATTCACAACGGCTCCGTGGAGCTAAGGCCACAAGAGACGAGGCAGATCAACAAAGGCACCGGCACGAGGTGAGGAAACCGTAATGTGGGACTCACTCATGGAAGCGGAAAGTTGTAAACTTTTCCTTTCAAATTTTTATGGATACATGACCACATTTTCCATACATGTAAATAGATTTTGTATACCGTTCGGGATGATTGATGGGCTATCTTAAAACTATGAAAAAATAGGTACCATATATACAATCACATATATGAATATATATATATATATATATATATATATATATATATATATATATATATATATATATATATATATATATATCGCAGCCAATATAGTACAGGAACATGTCAGATTCGTTGAGCTTAAATTCAATGACTGGAACACTAGAACCTTGAACGACCTTTCCGGCTAGGCCATCTGGTGGAAAATTAGCCTGGATGTCATTTGTCTACGCTCAGTGAATTGAGGGAAGCTCCATAGAACATGAGATGTTCCAGGTTGGGGATAGGAGTCGTTTCGTGGCGTGACACCAAACTAATTTTCTATGAACATTGAAATACGCTCCGCCACTGATTCGAAGGATCTAATCACACGAACGCAGACGAGTGAATATCGTATCCAAGCATATCCACCAAAGACAAACACTGATCGAATCCTGTGAAATATTTTGAAGACATACCTCCACATGCCCTCCGACAAAGCTAGGTACATCAACATAACGGGGACTGGGTGGAGTGAACCTTATTTCATTTTCAGGTAGCAGCCGCCGCCTCGACTTTCTGAGCATGCAACAAACCCTAAAAATACCTAAAAACAGAGCAGGAGCCCTCCCATCGTCAAATGCCAGAATTCACAACGGCTCCGTGGAGCTAAGGCCACAAGAGACGAGGCAGATCAACAAAGACACCGGCAGGAGGTGAGGAAACCGTAATGTGGGACTCACTCATGGAAGCGGAAAGTTGAAAACTTTTCCTTTCAAATTTTTATGGATACATGACCACATTTTCCATACATGTAAATATGTTTTGTATACCGTTCGGGATGATTGATGGGCTATCTTAAAACTATGAAAAAATAGGTACCATATCTACAATCACATAGATGAATATATATATATCGCAACCAATATAGTACAGGAACATGTCAGATTCGTTGAGCTTAAATTCAATGACTGGAACACTAGAACCTTGAACGACCTTTCCGGCTAGGCCATCTGGTGGAATATTAGAGGGGGCACTTGTGTTATCCAACTGGATGTCATTTGTCTACGCTCAGTGAATTGATGGAAGCTCCATAGAACATGAGATGTTCAAGGTTGGGGATAGGAGTCGTTTCGTGGCGTGACATCAAACTAATTTTTCTATGAACATTGAAATACGCAGTTAAAAAATACGGAAAATAGTTATCTACTACCACTATAAAAGGAAGAGAGGGGCAGATTCAAACAATCAGATCCATCCATCATCAATATCTAATGGCCCTTATTCCTTCTATGTTTAACACTGCAAACCACGCATTAAGCCATGTCCATCGATCGCTAACCCTCCCCCGCCCCTCACGCTAAAAAAAACCGCTGCCAAGCACGCCCGCAGCCCTGCACGACCTCTCGCCCCCTCCTCCTCCTCCCGCAGCCGTTAGCCGACACGGGAGCCGCGCCGCCGGAGCCGCCGCCCCCTTCGTCCACGGGAGCCGCCGCCCCCTCGCCGCGGGAGCCGCCCGCCGGAGCCGCCGCCCCTTCCGCCGCTGGAGCCGCCGCCCCTTCGCCGCGGGAGTCGTCGCCCCTTCCTCTGCCAGAGCCGCCGCCCCTTCGCCACGGGAGCCGCCCGTCGCCCTTCGCCACCCGAGTCGCTCAGCTTGGCCTCTGCCCCGCCGCCCCCGGTCCTCTTCTGCTTCAAGTAAGTTTCTTTTAACAAGAGTTTGTGCTTACTTTGTTTGCAACATTTAAGAATTGATCTTCTCAATATCTCCTACTAACAAAATACATATTCCATCATACATTCTTTTCTTTATTCTATGCATCTTAAATTCTGTGAGATATACACATACTGTACATTTCCCCAGGCATATAGAGGTCAATCCTCAATTCTTTATTTTATCTTTGTAATAAACTAATTGCTGATGCTTTAAATGATCTTCACCACTCTCTCTATGCCCTTCTATATATTGTTTTCATTTAGAGCATTGTGACAGAATGATTGCGTTACTATTGTGCCGGCTGATGTTCAGCATATATATCAGCAATGTAGTCCGCTTAGATAAAACAAATTTTCTCTTCATAAAACAATGACACAATCAAACCTGGATGACCAAGATACCGAAATTACTCTCTTCCCCAGTATCCTACCAATTTACATTCACTCTCTTCTGAATCGTTGATTTATGTAATCAGGAAGAACATTTGCTGTTATTTGCTTGATCTGAATTGTTCATCAATTTAATCATGAAAATTTATGTCAATTATCTAATCAGGAAGAAACTTGGGTACTCTTCTCACTCTACTTTGCACAATCCTTCTTTGGTTGAACTGGCACACCATGGGGATTTTATTCAGAATCAAAGGTTACTCTTAATTGAACATACATGATACATTTTGTGAACTGACTTTTAAGGTACATGATGTAGCTTTCCTGGTTCCCCATCTATAATTGAAAAAATACATTGATCAGAATATTCCTTTTTTGACATTACAGTGATAGCAGATTATGTGGTTGAAGAATATATGTATGTACGTGAAGGGTGGATAGTTTGACTGTTTTAGTTGTTTCTCCATACTTGTATTTCATCTGATCCAAATTCTTGCCTTCAAGTTGGCCTATGATGTGCTATGACTGATGTTAGAAATTAACCATGCTCTGATCTGTGTGTATCAGTTCTCTTGGTAGGAATTAAGCAGCCATACGTAACCACTTAAATGTCACTGATACCATATTTAACCATGCTCTATCCATTCTGATTTGCATGTATGTGCAAGTCCTTTTTTTCCATGAAAGTAGCAGGAGCTGCTATTTTATTGGCAATATGAGGAAATGGCTCATATGAGAAAAACTGAGCTGGAAAATACAGGGACTGCAATCATGTATAAAAATTATAGATGTGAACTTACAGATAATTAGACATATATGTACTCTAAAGAAGGTGCATGTATGATTTGTTGCCGATTGTCTGTAATTTGCATTTGTCTTTTTCGTACAGAAATCGGTGTATCGCATATCTTTATCAACCGGGTGCATCTTCTTCTTGATCTGGTGAGGGTGACCTTGTTAACAAAGATTATACTGCTTTCTCAAATTTGAAATGCCATGTTCTCCACAAGTATATTATCTTTCTCCCTTTTATATTTAGTGATTATAGTGTTTCCCCATGATTTTATATTAGACTTATTTTATCGCAGCCATTGCACATGAATAGTGTACTACTGAGACAATAGATTATTATATTCATGGTCATAAAGGTGCGCACTTTGAGCATAATCAGACCTCACTTCACACAACAATTATGCGTTGCCTGTCATTTATGCGGAAATGTGTCAATAGACCATGGCATGATCACTGAGATTATAGGGTGAGAGTTGCCAAAGTTATTACTTTAACTGGTGTTCATATGCTTCAATATTATGGCAATACATGGTTTAAAATCAATGTAAGAAATATTTTCTCATGTATAATATATAGGTATGAGAAGTTACAGATATCACATAATTTCTCTTGACAATGCTGACAATGAGCCCAAAATTCTTGTGATATTTTATCATGATAGAAATTTCATATTATACATATTTTGTGGAAGTAAACATTGGGTGTTGTATATATACCCTATGAGGGCATGATTTTTGCCACGATGACAACATGCATTTGCACGTGCTCGATTACTATACAAGAGAAAAGGGCACAAGTTGTGTGCGGTGCCAAGCCTCTATGTGTGTTCTTCTACCTTTGTGTGTGAGAGAGTCTTCTTCTTCCTCGGGCTGTGCCAACACCCGCCGCCCGCCCGGTCCTCTGCCCTCGCCCGTCGGTCCGTCGCCGCCCGCTGGTCCGTCGCCGCCCGCCAGTCCGTCACCGCCCTCCAGTACTCTTCTCTGCCGCCGCGAGCGTGAGCAGTCCCCCGCCAGTCCTCCTCTGCTGCCCCAACAAGGCGGGAGAGCGTCAGCATCCCGCCGGCATTCCTCTGCTGCCCCTCGGAAAAATGTGAGCGGCATCCTCCTCTGCTGCCGACGACCTCATCCGAGCCAGTAAGTTTTCTTTACATTCAAGTGTGGATTGATAGAACAGCATGCTTTATGTTCCTTCCACACAAGAGAATTTGATTTTTCTGGTTAGTGCATGGATGATCCTTCCAGGCAGCAGACAAAGTTAACCACCATTATTCCGGAGCAATTGCTACGGCGGGGTTAGTCTGGTTATTGAGTATTTAAGCTCTTCGTATGGTTCACAATTTTTTTGCCGCCACCTGGTCCGGGAAGTCGACGGTGGTGGCGCTGCCTGAGAGGAAGACCACGGACGGTTATACTAATGAGATAACACGGTTTAACAATCATACAGGTTAATATTATAATTCTTCAGCAAAAGCAATCTGCTCTATTCTCTCCCCTAATTTTTCTCGTCAATCTCTAAACGTTGCTAGACAAAGAAATTAACAAAGTTCAGTTGTAGGGGAGGATCAATCTCTGAACGTTGCTAGACAAATAAATTGACAAAGTTCAGTTGCAGGGGAGGTCGTCAAAGGGAATTGCTCCAATTTTCTGTGTGAGTCATTGTCCGGTTCTAAAGATTCTGACAATGTATAGTGTCCAGTTCAGTTTAGTTCACACTTTTTGCAGTTCACAAATCATGATGGGTTAATTCTTCTTTTTGACTAAAATCATTTTTGCTAACGCTATTCCTCAGTGGTATTAAAAAAAGTTATCTCTGCATTGCTATTCTTCAGTTGCATCTCCCTGTACTAACATCAGCTAATATCTATGACAATGGTCTGACTCCCTGTAATGCTTACCCAATCCTTACCATCTATTACTTATTTAATAACTAGGTGAGTTCTCCACAAATCATCATTCAAAAGAAGTCCTTCATCTACTTGTGCTATGTTACGTAGATCTTTTTCTAGCTTGCAAAAGAAGTATATCCGGGAGGTTTTAACATGCTTGAGGTTTGTAGGGATGTAGATAGATCGGGCACCTTTGTTGTGTGAAATGCCTGAACTATTACATCACTGATATTCGCTAACTATCAAGATTAATGAACTGCGCCATGTCAATATAATCACTTTTTTGTTTCTGTCAAGATTATTAGACTGCACATGCACCCCACACAATACGACAGTCTTGATTAGATCTATTAGTATATTGCCTTGCAAATAATTGGCAGAAAATGTAGTAAAAGATATAGATTTATTTACTGTACTTGTGTTAAGAGATACTCATATTGCTAATTCGCTATACGGACCTATCCTTCAGAAGTGTGTTTGTTTTCTGGCATGTTCAGAAGTGTGTGCATGCTTTTATTCTGAAGCAAACAAATAAGGTACTAGGCAACCAAACTACTAAAGATAGAAATTTCTTTGGAGAGTCTGCTGATGTAGTCTAGAATTATGTTTGGAAGGCAAAATAAAACTGGGATACCACGTCCAAAGCATCATGGCCTAAGCAAGTTTTTTTGTTGGCCGGTATAGTTTTCTTGTAATCTTTTTCCATCTCCCCATGCTGTTATTCTTGCATTTATAATATGATTGTTTTTCATTTAACCATACTTTCCCGTTGCATGTGCAGTTTTGGCTGATGTATTCGAGAACCAACATGGCTCAACTACCGGTATGATTGTATCATCTATATATATTCTATAATATATTATAAAATGCAGATTAGATATTTTTATCTAATTTTTTATATTGGATCAACGTAGATATATATTGCCGGTGTGGTCATGTACACTGTAAGCTAGAAGAATTCTCATTAATATTTTAGTTCAGTTTAGAATCAAGGGATCACATACAATGTGGTGGCCAAAATTGAAGTGATGATCCGTCAGGTTCGCCTCATCTTTGTTAGGGAATGACTTAATTGGTCTCAGACACTTTTCGTGGCCTAAGAAATATCGCAAATGTTCCGCCTCCCCTCTCATCGACTCCTTGCAGTTGATGCCCCCAGACGCTGATTTCTCTATTCCTGTGAGTTGATCCACCCACTTCATTCTTTCCCGTTATATATTAACCTACTGTCTTGTTGATTTGATTCACTATTTTGAGCATATGTGGCATGTTCTGCACGACATTCAGTTTAGATTTTGTTTTTGCGTGGATTCCGTTTTTTTTGTAGTTTGTGAGGTTATTTTTCGTGCAGAACTGATATTCTTGTGCTAGGGATTCAGTTCCTGTCTTGCATGGATTCAGTTTATTTTCCGCTGCTCCTAGAGGGTGCGTTTGAGTGATGAGAAGGTGGATCTTAATAACTTCATATGGTGATCAGATTTTTCTACGAGTGATTTCTTTTGTTTTATGCAGGCAAGCTTGATTTATATGCAATCACATGGTTAATGCTCTGTTGTAGTTTATGCATGCAAACCACCATTTGGACTGACTTGCAATTATAGGTATGTGATATATTGGAAAGAAACGTATGCCATGTATACCATGTACTAACTGAAGTTTTGCAGCCGTGTCGAATGTAGAACCGTTGAAAATTTCTTTTGTACTTCTTATTTTCTCTGAGCTAAGACCTTGAATCTAATTAAGGATAGACATACATATATTCCCGCAAATTATATTATGATCCATATCATAAGAGTTTTTCTGTCTACCAAACTATCGACCTGTCATGAACTGGAGTTATTGGATTTCCTTTTGTGTACATATTGTGTATGAAAAAATTCTTTTAGAGAAAGGAATGTTTAGTACGCTAAACAAGAGGACAAACTTACAAATAACGAGGTGACACTTGTTGAAATTATAGCTTTTCTTCAGTTGATTGAGTTTCACGGTGCAGGTGTGGGCATGAAAATAGTTGAAGGAAGATTCAGTGGTTGAGCATTAGGTACGCTGCAATTACATTGATACTCCTCCTCAAGATCATGCCATCATTGGAGGAAATTTGGCCTACTAATCTGCAGTGAATTTTATTGGCAATAAATTCTGCAATCAATTTTAGTTCACTCTTGTCTTACTATATATTGTAGGTTAATTCACTTTTGAATATTTTCATGGGCCTTAAGATTAACCTATCCTTATTCCATTGCACAATCCCAAACCATGGAAATATTAGTTAAAAGTTTCATTGTGGATTCACTGGATTCATGGAAATATTAGTTAAAAGTTTCATTGTGGATTCACTGGATTCATGGTATCATTTTAGAACAGGTTTTTGCTATATCATAATATATGTAAGTAGGCATGTCTGATTCTTTTTCGGTAAGAAGTATTGGTGCAGAGCTTGAAGAAAACCTTGAGAGGGTCCAACTTCTCTTAAATATGCTATTGTTAGATAATGATTGGTATGGTATCTCATATTTTTCTTTCAGGATAGAAGCTATTGTTATCACAATCGTACCTGTATCAAGGTGATGCACTTTATGTGTCATTATCAATCAATGGGAACTCTACCAAGATAAAAGCATTGCCTTTAAAAGCACTATGTCCAATGCTTCTATGTGTAAAATTGAATGACATTGTGATCAGTTAGATTGGTGAGTTGTTTTGTGGCCCTGCACAATTATAACCGATGACTCATGTAGTATTCAAAGCCTTCACGTGACACTGTTCTACTTATTAAGGTTGAAGTTTATTTGTGAATTTGCCATTATTCTCATGCATGTATGACATGAGCCTGTTCTTAAATCAGATAATATATTATCCTTTTTTCCTTATATTCTTGGGAAAATTTGTGGTCCATGTAATAACTATGAAGAATCATATTACAATTTTACTTCTTTTGTTCACTGCTTTAAAAGCCAATGTTTATCCCATGCCACAGTATATGGCCTTTATGAGTTGTACCTCTGAGAAACTTTACAATTTTGTTCCAAGTTTGCATCTTGGCCATGCTCATTTGGACAATTCTTACACGTTCCATAGTTACTATGAAGTTTGCATTATAGAATATAGACATTCTAGGATATTTGACTCCGTTTTTACTATGCACTAGACTAAATAGCCTATGCCTCTATCTTCTATATGGAGAAGTTCAACCAGTTGATTGCCGTTGATGTGTGACATTTACATATAATTGCAAGACTTTTTTATTTTAAATAGTTGTCTGCCAATTGTGACAAAGGAGGAAATTCTTTCCTATGATTATACGTATGTTACACGTGCACGCTTACTAGTAACACTAACCAGACATACCTTGGCATCGACGCGAATGGGGCGCATTGGCATATCCCGTCTGTGGGAGTCATCGAGATGGGTCGTTGGAGATGCACATCTCTGTCAGAAAAGGGGAGTGTGCAGTCGAAGAGGCAGCGGCGAGGCGGCGTCCAGTGCACGACAATGCTGCATCGGTGAGGTTAGTGGCGCAAAGGAAGCGTCCACGGTTGGGCGGCACTGCACTCGCGAGGTCAGTGGTGCCGAGAAAGCATTTGGTGATGGGTACTGCCTCATCGGCGAGGTAAACGGGGCTTAGGAAGTGTCTGACTCAAGGCGCTCCTGCATCGACGAATCCGAGGGTGGTGAGGTGGCATTGGCGGGACTGTCAACTAGATGACTGCCAAATTTTCTTGGTGAAGAATGGGACTAATGCCAACTAAAAACAATCAGATTTATGTATTAAATACTACTCCCTCAGTCCCCCTCAGTCCCATAATATAAGAGCGTTTTTGACACTACTCTTATATTTTGGCACAGAGGGAGTAGCTTATTTTTACATTTTCGTGGTAACGTATTGTTTTTCCTACACTTCGTATCGTATAGGAACGTAACGTGGAACGTAATTGTTAGAGTAGTTCTTATGGTATACGACTTCTAGTCCAAGTTAGTTTTGCACCCCTACCCCAAGTCGGTTTGTACCCTCTTATATACTCTTGTATGCCACACCAAATCAATCAATAAGCAACATTTTTATTCAGCTTTCATGGTATCAGATACCGGTCCCAAGGTCTAGGGTATGGCTCTCGCGGCACCAATATCTCTTGCTGACACAATCTCCGATGTCAGCCCCTACATCCCCATAGTTATCTCGCCGCCCACAACTACTACCATTGGAGACATCTCTTCGATCTCCACCTCAGCCGCTGCAACCTGCGCTCGCATGTCGCCGCCAACTGTCTTCCCCGCCCCGACGATCCGCAATGGTTGAAAGACGATCTAGCGATTGTCCAGTGGTTCTACACCCGTATCACCATCGAAATCTTCAACATGCTCGATCACGACGGCGCCACCGCTGCCAACATCTGGCACTCCCTCCGTCAGCTCTTCCAAAGCAACACCGACGCTCAAAAAAACGCTCTCCACACCGAGCTTCGCAATATGGTGCAAGGAGACGCCCCGGTGAACCTGTTCTGCCAGCGCGTTAAGACCATTGGTGATGAGCTCCGCGAACTTGGCGATACAGTCAGCGACTCACAGCTAATCAACATCGTCGTTGTTGGACTCAGCGAAGATTTTGACAAGCAAGCCTCGTTCATACTGATGATACGGCCTCCTCCTACCTTCGTTGAAGTTCGTTCCCTGCTACAACTCACGGCGGAAACACAAGCTCGCAAGGACTCTCGCCCCAAGGTCTTTCATGCTGCGGCTCGTCCTCCTCTGTCGTCTACACCAGTATCGCCTTCCATGCCGGCTCCTGCCGCCGGGCCGTCCACATCGTCATATGCTCAACCGCCCCTAGGCTGGCGCCCTAGTCCGAACTACCGCGGCAAAAACCCTATCTACAGGCCGCCGTCGACTCGTTCGGTTCCGCCTATGACATCACCATCACCGAGTCCTGCACCACCCACCAGTGCTCCATCTGCGGTTACATGGCGGCCTCCTCATGATCCTTGGACGGGGCTCGTTTAGGCATGGCCCATGCCCTGGTCCGCTCCGTCCGCCCTCGGTGCTCTGCCGGCATACTCATGTGCCTGGCAACCCGGCCTTCGGCCGCCTAATGGTGCTCCCGGGGTTCTCAACCCCCGACAGCCGGCCAATGCCTATCACGCCGGCCCGACGTATGCTCCTTATGGTCATTGCACCACTTACAGCGGCGCCTACTACACACCTCAGCCGGCCATGCTCCAGACGCCACCCTCACCACAGCCGGCCAATGCCTCTCACGCCGTCCCGATGTATGCTCCTTATGGTCACTACTCCACTGACAGCGGCGCCTACTACACTCCCCAGCCGGCCCTACTGCCTTCACCATCATATATGCCGGCACTGCTCCCGACGCCACCCTCACCTGCGATGCCGAGCTGGGATCAAGCTGCTTTTCTCCAGGCCATGAATAACTTTGCTGCACAAGGAAACTCAGGTATGGATTGGATCTTTGATTCAGGGGCCTCTAGTCATATGTCTGCATCTAGTAATTGGTTATCATCTTGCACTAAATCTCATTTCCCTTCCATTATTACCCTGGGAGATGGATCATCTATTCCTATATATTGTGTTGGTCAGGCTCAAATTCCCTCTTTCACTAAACCTCTTTTACTTCGCGATGTTCTAGCTCTCATTAAAAATCTTATTTCTGTTCGCCACTTTACTTGCGACAATCTAGTTTCGGTTGAATTCGACCCTTTTGGTTTATCCGTGAAGGATTACCTCACCAAGGCCGAGATCGCTCGCTTCAATAGCTCCGGTGATCTTTATTCTCTTAATGGAGTTCCTGCCGCCACCCCTCCAACATCCATGCTGGCCTCTGTCGATCTCTGGCATCATCGCTTGGGCCATCCCAACCCTGCCGTCTTAGCTTCTATGCTTAGTGAATTTACCATACCATGTAATAGGGACTCTCATAATTCTGTGTTTTGCGAGTCATGTCAATTAGGCAAACATGTGCGTCTTCCCTTTAGTTCCTCTAGCTCTTGTAGCACTTATCCCTTTGAATTAATACATTGTGATTTATGGACCTCTCCCATTGCAAGTGTTTCGGGTTTTAAATACTACCTTGTTATCCTAGATGATTTCACCCACTTTGTCTGGACTTTTCCTCTACACAACAAATCCGAGGTCCATTCTCTCTTTCTTAATTTTCAACGCTATGTGTCTGTTCACTTCTTCCTCCCAATTTGCTTTATCCAATGTGATAATGGTCGCGAGTTTGATAACATTAAAAATCGTACTTTCTTCTTACAACATGGCATCTTGCTAAGGTTCTCATGTCCCTACACATCCCCTCAAAATGGTAAAGTCAAACGTTCTCTTCACACCCTCAACGATATCGTTCGCACTCTCCTCATTCAATCATCTATGCCTCCCAAGTTTTGGGCTGAAGCCCTACACATGGCCACCTTCCTTCTAAATATTCACCCTTCTAAAACTAAACCCAACACTACTCCCTATTATTCTCTCTTTCTTTCCCATCCCGACTACTCCGCTGTTCGTGTTTTCGGATGTCTCTGTTTTCCCAATGCCTACGCCACTTCTGCAAATAAATTGTCACCACGCTCTATCCCATGTGCTTTTCTTGGCTTCTCAGACGAGCACAAAGGCTATCGCTGTCTCGACCTTCACACCGAACACGTTCATGTCTCTCGTCATGTCACGTTTGCTGAGCACATTTTTCCTTTCTCATAACGCACTACTACACCATCAAACACCCCTAGCTCTGCAAACACCCCCTCTCCCCGTCCTTTCCAACTATATACTCCCCTACCTGCTGAACACAACACACCACCACCACCATTAACACCCGCTATAGCCGATACCAACCCTACCCTCACCCCACCCGAGACGTCCCCAACACCTCCGACCCCTCCTCCCTCCCCACCACCCCCGACCCCTACTCCCACTACATCACCCAGCCCTGCTCCTTCGTCCGACTCTTCCGCTGCGCCGGACTCACCCGTACCCACCATACCCCCTCGTGCTATTCCTACAGCTGCCCCGATTAATGATCATCGCATGCGTACTAGGGCCAAATCAGGATTTCATCAACCCCAAAACCGCCTAAACCTTCATACCTCTGTATCTCTCACTTCCCTCCCAAAGAATTACAAAACTGCTCTACTTGATCCCAACTGGGCCGCTGCCATGCAATAAGAATATAATGCTTTACTTCAAAACAACACCTGGCAACTTGTTCCTCGTCCTCCCAATACAAATATTGTTTCTGACAAATGGATTTTTTGCCAAATGTTCCACTCCGACGGGAGCCTCTCACGATATAAAGCCAGGTGGGTTTGTCGTGGCTTTTCTCAGCAACAAGGAATTGATTACGAAGAAACCTTTTCTCCTGTTGTTAAACCTAGCACCATTTGCACCGTTCTTAGTGTTGTTGTCTCCTCTTCCTGGCCTATTCACCAACTTGATGTTAAAAATGCTTTCCTCCATGGTTCCCTTCAAGAAACTGTCTACTGCCAGCAACCTCTGGGTTTTGAAAATCCATCCTTTCCAACTCATGTATGTCTTCTTTAGAAATCTCTCTATGGTCTTAAACAGGCCCCACGAGCTTGGTTTCAACGCTTCTCCTCCTTCATCCAAACAATAGGCTTCACTCCATATCTCTCCGACACCTCTCTTTTTGTGTATCATCAAACTTCTGACACTGCCTATTTACTTATTTATGTAGATGATATCATTCTTACCGCATCCTCTCAGAAGTTCTTAGATCATATTGTCTCTCTTCTTAGGTCTGAATTTTCTATGACTGACCTAGGACTCCTTCATCATTTCTTAGGCACTGCTGTTGTTCGAGATTCCTCCAGTCATTCTCTTTCCCAACGCCGGTATATTCTTGATCTTCTTAATCATGCTGGTATGCTTGACTGTCAATCATCTCGCACTCCTGTCCATACTAGTTTTAAACTTTCAGCTACCGGTGAACCCTTTTCCGATCCTACTCTCTGTCAGGCATGCTCCACCACCAGAACGCCGCCCGTTACACAAGCTAGCACCGTGTCTCGCCCTAGCTGCCCCGTCCTGCACCGGAGCAACTATGCGAGAAGCCAAGAGAGCCTCGTCGGCGCCGACGTCGGCCACGCTTTGCCGGCCATGCCTCATGGCGGCCGCGAGAGATGAGTAGCGGGGAGTGTTGGAAATATGCCCTACAGGCAATAATAAAATGGTTATTATTATATTTCCTTATTCATGATAATTGTCTATTGGTCATGCTATAATTGTATTAGCCGGAAACCGTAATACATGTGTGAATACATGGACCACAACATGTCCCTAGTAAGGCTCTAGTTGACTAGCTCGTTGATCAATAGATGGTTATGGTTTCCTAACCATGGACATTGGATGTCATTGATAACGGGATCACATCATTAGGAGAATGATGTGATGGACAAGACCCAATCCTAAGCATAGCACAAGATCGTGTAGTTCGTTTGCTAGAGCTTTTCTAATGCCAAGTATCATTTCCTTAGACCATGAGATTGTGCAACTCCCGAATACCGTAGGAATGCTTTGGGTGTACTAAATGTCACAGCGTAACTGGGTGGCTATAAAGGGGCACTACAGGTGTCTCTGAAAGTGTCTGTTGGGTTGGCACGAATCGAGACTGGGATTTGTCACTCCGTATGATGGAGAGGTATCTCTGGACCCGCTCGGTAACGCAACATCATAATGATCTCAATGTGACTAAGGAGTTAGCCACGGGATCATGCATTATGGAATGAGTAAAGTGACTTGCCGGTAACAAGATTGAATGAGGTATGGGGATACCGACGATCGAATCTCGAGCAAGTAACATACCGATAGACAA
Organism: Triticum dicoccoides; assembly: GCF_002162155.2. Lineage (NCBI taxonomy): Eukaryota > Viridiplantae > Streptophyta > Magnoliopsida > Poales > Poaceae > Triticum > Triticum dicoccoides. The sequence continues at coordinate 718,798,479 of NC_041384.1, forward strand.
AGGGAATTGTATACAGGATTGATTGAATTCCCGACATCGTGGTTCATCCGATGAGATCATCGTGGAACATGTGGGAGCCAATATTGGTATCCAGATCCCGCTATTGTTATTGGCTAGAGAGATGTCTCGGTCATGTCTGCATGGTTCCCGAACCCGTAGGGTCTACACAGTTAAGGTTTGGTGACGCTAGAGTTGTTATGGGAAATAGTATGTGGTTACCGAAGGTTGTTCGGAGTCCCAAATGAAGATCCGGACATGACGAGGAGTTCCGGAATGCTCCGGAGGTGAAGATCGATATATTGGACGAAGGGTATTGGAGTCCGGAATTGTTCCGGGGGTACCGGGTGACGACCAACGTGTCCGAAAGGGGTTTCGGAGGCCCCGACAAGCGTTGGGGGGCCTTATGGGCCAAGGGGAGGGGGCACATCAGCCCACTAAGGAGCTGAGCGCCCCTCCCACCCCATCTCACGTAACTTGGAGAGGTGGGGGCGCCTCCCCTAGGGCAGCCACCCCTCCCGGCTTGGGGAGCAAGTTTCTTAGGGGTGGGGGCGCCCAAACCCATCTAGGGTTTCCCCTGTGGCCGCCGCCCCTCCCCTAGGGAACCCTAGGGCGCCTCCTCCACCCCATTCCCCCTATATATAGCGAGGGAGAGAGAGGGCAGCCGCACCCTTCCCCTGGCGCAGCCACTCCCCCTCTCCTACACCTCCTCCTCCTCCGTAGCGCTTGGCGAAGCCCTGCCAGAGAACCACGAGCTCCATCACCACCACGCCATCATGTTGTCGGAGTTCTCCCTCAACTTCTCCTCTCCCCTTGTTGGATCAAGAAGGAGGAGACGTCCTCGGGCTATACGTGTATTGAACGCGAAGGCACCGTTGTTCGGCGCTTAGATCGGAATCGACCGCAATCTGAATCACTGCGTTTACGACTCCACCAACCGCGTTCTTGTAATGCTTCCACTTAGCGATCTTCAAGGGTATGAAGATGCACTCCCTATCTCTCATTGCCAGTATCTCCTAGATTGATCTTGGTGACACGTAGGAATTTTTTGAATTATTGCTACATTCCCCAACAGTGGTATCAAAGCCAGGTTTATGCGTAGATTTTATGTACGAGTAGAACACAAAGTAGTTGTGGGTGATGATTTATTCAATTTGCTTACCGTTACTAGTCTTATCTTGATCCAGCGGCATTGTGGGATGAAGCGGCCCAGACTGACCTTACACGTACGCTTACGTGAGACTGGTTCCACCGACTGACATGCACTTGATGCATAAGGTGGCTGGCAGGTGTCTGTCTCTCCCACTTTAGTCGGATCGGATTCGATGAAAAGGGTCCTTATGAAGGGTAAATAGCAATTGGCATATCACCGTTGTGGTTTTGCGTAGGTAAGAAATGTTCTTGCTAGAAACCCATAACAGCCACGTAAAACATGCAACAACAATTAGAGGATGTCTAACTTGTTTTTGCAGGGTTTTCTATGTGATGTGATATGGCCAAAAGGATGTGATGAATGATATATGTGATGTATGAGATTGATCATGTTCTTGTAATAGGAATCATGACATACATGTCGATGAGTATGACAACCGGCAGGAGCCATAGGAGTTGTCTTAATTTATTTATGACCTGCGTGTCAATGAAAACGCCATGTAATTACTTTACTTTATTGCTAACCGTTAGTCATAGTAGTAGAAATAATAGTTGGTGAGGCAACTTCATGAAGACACGATGATGGAGATCATGATGATGGAGGTCATGGTGTCTTGCCGGTGACGATGGTGTTCATGCCGCACCTCGAAGATGGAGATCAAAGGCGCAAGATGATATTGGCCATATCATGTCACTTTATGATTTGTGATGTTTGTCATGTCTACATATTATTTTCTTAGCACGACGATAGCATAAATAAGATGATCCCTCACTAAAATTTCAAGGAAGTGTTCCCCCTAACTATGCACCGTTGCGAAGGTTCGTTGTTTCGAAGCACCACGTGATGATTGGGTGTGATAGATTCTAACGTTCGAATACAACGGGTGTAAGCTAGATTTACACATGCAAAACACTTAGGTTGACTTGACAAGCCTAGCATGTACAGACATGGCCTCGGAACACGAGAGACCGAAAGGTCGAACATGAGTCGTATAGTAGATATGATCAACATGGAGATGTTCACCGTTAGTCCGTCTCACGTGATGATCGGACACGGCCTAGTCAATTCGGATCATGTATCACTTAGATGACTAGAGGGATGTCTATCTGAGTGGGAGTTCATTGAATAACTTGATTAGATGAACTTAGTTATCATGAACATAGTCTAAATTGTCCTTGCAAATTATGTTGTGGATTTATAGCTCGTGCTTTAGCTCTTTGTTTTAATACGTTCCTAGAGAAAGACTAAGTTGAAAGATATTGTAAGCAATTGTGCGGACTAGGGACGTAGTCTGAGGATTGTCCTCACTGCTACACAAAAGGCTTTTGTCCTTGATGCACCGCTCGGTGTGCCAACCCCTCTGGCATCGTCTGTGGATGTTGTGAACATCTGGTAGACACGTTCTGATGACTACCTGATAGTTTAGTGCGCCATGCTTTACGGCTTAGAGTCGGGGCTCCAAAAGCGTTTTGAACGCCATAGAACATCTGAGATGTTCGAAGAGCTGAAATTAGTATTTCAGGCTCATTCCCGTGTTGAGAGGTTGAGACCTCTGACAAGACCTTTGCCTACAAGATGGAGGAGAATAGCTCAGCCAGTGAGCATGTGCTCAGAATGTCTGGGTACTTCAATCACTTGAATCAAGTGGGACTTAATCTTCCAGATAAGAGAGTGATTGACAAAAGTTCTCCAGTCGCTATCACCAAGCTACTAGAGTTTCATGATGAACTATAACACGCAAGGGAAGTTAATCCCGGAGCTATTTGATACGTCTCCAACGTATCTATAATTTTTGATTGCTCCATGCTATATTATTTACTGTTTTGGACATTATTGGGCTTTATTATCCACTTTTATATTATTTTTGGGACTAACCTATTAACCGGAGGCCCAACCCAGAATTGTTGTTTTTTTGCCTATTTTAGGGTTTCGAAGAAAAGGAATATCAAACGGAGTCCAAACGGAATGAAACCTTCAGGAACGTGATTTTCTCAACGAACAAGACCCAGGAGACTTGGACCCTACGTCAAGACACAAAAGAGGAGGCCACGAGGTAGGGGGGCGTGCCTACCCCCGCCCCCCCAGGCGCGCCCTCCACCCTCATGGGCCCCCTGTTGCCCCACCGACGTACTCCTTCCTCCTATATATACCTACGTACCCCCAAACGATCAGATACGGAGCCAAAACCCTAATTCCACCGCCGCAACTTTCTGTATCCACGAGATCCCATCTTGGGCCTGTTCCGGAGCTCTGCCGGAGGGGGCATCGATTACGGAGGGCTTCTACATCAACACCATAGCCTCTCCGATGAAGTGTGAGTAGTTTACTTCAGACCTACGGGTCCATAGTTAGTAGCTAGATGGCTTCTTCTCTCTTTTTGGATCTCAATACAAAGTTCCCCCCCTCTCTTGTGGAGATCTATTCGATGTAATCTTCTTTTTGCGGTGTGTTTGTTGAGACCGATGAATTGTGGGTTTATGATCAAGTCTATCTATGAATAATATTTGAATCTTCTCTGAATTCTTTTATGTATGATTGGTTATCTTTGCAAGTCTCTTCGTATTATCAGTTTGGTTTGTCCTACTAGAGTGATCTTTCTTGCAATGGGAGAAGTGCTTAGCTTTGGGTTCAATCTTGCGGTGTCCTTTCCCAGTGACAATAGGGGCAGCAAGGCACGTATTGTATTGTTGCCATCGAGGATAACAAGATGGGGTTTTCATCATATTGCATGAGTTTATCCCTCTACATCATGTCATCTTGCTTAAGGCGTTACTATGTTTTCATTAACTTAATACTCTAGATGCATGCTGGATAGCGGTCGATGAGTGGAGTAATAGTAGTAGATGCAGGCAGGAGTTGGTCTACTTGTCTCGGACGTGATGCCTATATACATGATCATACCTAGATATTCTCATAACTATGCTCAATTCTGTCAATTGCTCAACAGTAATTTGTTCACCCACCGTAGAATACTTATGCTCTCGAGAGAAGCCACTAGGGAAACCTATGGCCCCTGGGTCTATATTCATCATATTAATCTACCAGTACTTAGTTATTTCCTTTTCTTTTACTTTGCTTTTATTTTACTTTGCATCTTTATCATAAAAATACCAAAAAATATTATCTTATCATATCTATCAGATCTCACTCTCGTAAGTGGCCTTGTAGGGATTGACAACCCCTATTTGCATTGGTTGCGAGGATTTATTTGTTTTGTGCAGGTACGAGGGACTCGCGCATAGCCTCCTAGTGGATTGATACCTTGGTTCTCAAAAACTGAGGGAAATACTTATGCTACTTTGCTGCATCATCCCTTCCTCTTCGGGGAAAACCAACGCAGTGCTCAAGAGGCAGCAAGAAGGATTTTTGGTGCCGTTGTCGGGGAGGTCTACGCAAAAGTCAATATAACAAGTACCCATCACATACCCTTATCTCCCGCATTACATTATTTGCCATTTGCCCTCATTTTCCTCCCCCCACTTCACCCTTGCCGTTTTATTCGCCCTCTCCCTCTATCCTCCCTCTCTTTCTTTATTTGCCTCTTTTTGCCCGCTTGCTTTTTGTTTTCTTGTGTGTTAGTTTGCTTGCTTGTCTCGATGGCTCTACCTAAATTTGGTGACCTTCACCTTAAAAGGATACAAGAGATCGAAAGTAATGTTAGGAGTTTCATGGTTTTGCAGTTTGAACATAATAGTTTCTTCAGAAACGAGCTTAAGGAACAAAAAAGTTTTATGCGTTTTATGAATAAACAGCTTGATGATATGTCTAAATAATTCAATGGTTTAAGATCCCAAATTCTCATCTTGAGAAATTGACTGCTGAAATCTCGGATAGACAGGCCACCTTAGTTAGTAAGATGGCCGCCAAACCGGATTGCTATGAAAATAAAGATGAAGATCTAAAAGTTATTGATGTGTCCCCTATTAAATCTTTGTTTTGCAATATGAATCTTGGTAATGATGGGACTGAATATGATCCATCTTTACCTAGAAGGCGTTCCAAGAATTCAGAGTATTTAGATCTTGATGCTAAAATTGATAAAAGTGGGATTGAAGAAATTAAAACCCTATATGTTGCTAAACCCACTATTTTGGATTTCAAGGAATTTAATTATGAAAATTGCTCTTTGATTGATTGTATTTCCTTGTTCTAGTCCGTGCTAAATTCTCCTCACGCTTATAGTCAAAATAAAGCGTTTACTAAACATATCGTTGATGCCTTGATGCAATCTTATGAAGAAAAACTTGAATTGGAAGTTTCTATCCCTAGAAAACTTTATGATGAGTGGGAACCAACTATTAAAATTAAAATTAAAGATCATGAATGCTATGCTTTATGTGATTTGGGTTCTAGTGTTTCCAAGATTCCAAAGACTTTGTTTGATTTGTTAGGTTTCCGCGATTTTGATGATTGCTCTCTAAATTTGCAGCTCTCGGACTCCACTATTAAGAAACCTATGGGAAGAATTAATGATGTTCTTATTGTTGCAAATAGAAATTATGTGCCCATAGATTTTATTGTTCTTGACATAGATTGCACTCCTTCATGTCCTCTTATTCTCGGTAGACCTTTCCTTAGAACGATTGGTGTAATTATTGATATGAAGGAAGGACATATCACTACAAAAAAAGACACATCCGTGACATTTTGGGCCGAACGAATTTTTTTCCTGTCATACATATGACACTTCTATGACGATAATTGTGACAAAACCTAGTATCATCATAGATGTGGTGGGCTACTACTTCTATGACAAAAAATCATGACAGAAAATGGGCTTTTCGTCCTGGGCGGGCCGGAGACGCAACTTCATGACTTTCTTTGGGCTGTCCATGACGGAAAAAACCATGGTAGAAGCGAGGGGGAGGAAAATTTCGGGGAGTTCCCGGTACGGTGGGAGGTCGGGGGCCGAGCGATGCGCGTTTATCTCGTACACGTACCCGCGTGTGTGCGAGGCGTTGTCTCTAACTAAACCCGAGCGAGGCGATGGGCTCTAACTAAACCTGAGCGATTGCACTGTAGCCTACGCGTTACTGAACCCGAGCGATCGATCGATGGCTGTTAACTGAACCCGATCAAGCGATTCCTTCGCTACTGCTGCTAACTGAAGCCGATCGATGTTACCTCTGGGATGAACATTGAG
>NC_041384.1:718805019-718868985 GCF_002162155.2 Triticum dicoccoides
ATGAACAGGACCCCGTGGTGTGGTGGAGGGCTGGATGAACAGTAGACGGTGGAGGGGTGCCCGTGGAGGGGTGGTTGAACAGGACCCCGTGGTGTGGAGGGCTGGATGAACAGTAGACGGTGGAGGGGTGCCCGTGGAGGGGTGGTTGAACAGTTGCCGGTGGAGTAGCGCAAGGTGGAGGCTGGATGAACAGGAGCCCGTGGAGGTTGGAGGAGGTCGACGGTAGCCCATGGAGGCTGGAGGAGGTCGACGGTGGAGATGAACAGTATCTCGTGGAGTCCCGTTTTGTGGTACGCCAGACCCCTCCCGATGAACAGGAGCCCCGTTTCAACCATAGGAGGTCTGTTTTGTCGGTTTTGCGGTACGCCACACCCCTCCCGATCAACAGGACCCCCGTTTCGACCGTAGGAGGTCCGTTTCGTCCGTTTTGCGGTACGCCACACCCCTCCCGATCAACAAGACCCCCGTTTCGACCGTAGGAGGTCCGTTTCCTCCGTTTTGTGGTACGCCAGACCACTCTCGATCAACAGGACCCCGTTCCAAATGTAGGAAGTCTGTTTCCTCCGTTGTGCAGTATGCCAGGCCTCGTTTCCATCGCCTGTTCCGTCCAAGCCCTCCTGATGAACACGACCACGCATTCCATTCCGACCCAGCCGGTTGGCTCCCACGCGTTCCGTTGCCTCCCGATGAACACGACGCATTCTGTTGCCTCCCCATGAACACGACGCATTCCGTTGCCTCCCCATGAACACGATGACGACACTGTTTCTCCGTTCCGACCCAGCCATGTACACGAGCCATGGCCGTACGTATGCGCGAGTAGGCGTTCGAGACATCGCCCGTATGTACACATACGTGGCCGTATTTTCTTTCTTGCACCCTGGCCGCTGTACGTACGTGTACATGCTACGTGCGCGCCTCTACTACGACATGTACGCGCCTCTACTACGACACGTGCGCGCCTCTATATCTACCAGTATATATGTGCGTACACGTTCGCGACCAGAATGACAATGCTACGCATGCTTCGACCAGATGGGTCCCGACTGTCAGGCACTTCCTTGCCTACGAAGATGTAGCTGGTGGGTCCCAGCAGTCAGGGGGCGAATCGTTTTTTGCCCAGACGCACTTCTTTGCGTGCGAAGATGTAGCTGGTGAGTCCCAGGAGTCAGGGGGAAACATTTTTTTCGTGAAATACAGTGGCCCGTCCGGTGGGTCCCAGCTGTCAGGTGGAGGAACCATTATTTTTCGCGTAATAAGGAGGCACTTCCTTGCTGCGGCTGTGGACCTAGTTGTCAGCCTCTCCACGTACAATCCACGTCCAATGAAAGTCGTTCCTTGACCACGTTGACCATGCCGCGCCGAGAGCACCAGGGCGGTGGACGATGGTGAGGCCTAGGAAGGGGATGACGGGGAGCCGGGGAAGACGCGGCAGTGGAAGCCCGCGCGGAGAGGAGTACAAGGGTTCACTGGTTCGGCTGCGGTGTGAGGCTGCCATCACCGCAGGGCCTGGCCAACGTTGGGAATAGTAGGGGGCGGTGAGGCCTCCGCGGCAGCACAGCCGACCACGGGAGGCAGGAGCATGCGGCACGACCAGCGCTGCTTTGGGCGGCTGGAGCAAGAAGACCAGAGCTTGAAGAAGCACTACGGCCGTTGGATGGACATCGTACGGTCACTGGAGCTAGAATCGTTCATATTGACTAAAGTTGACAAAGGCCCCCGTCCCAGTGAACTTAGTAGGCCCACAAGTCAGCCTCCCACCAGGTGGGTCCCAGCTAGCAGGAGGAGTATTCATTTTTTGTGCGTAATAAGGAGGCACTTCCGGTGGGTCCGAGCTGACAGCGGGGGAACGTTTTTTTTGTGAAATACGTTGTCCGTCCGGTGGGTCCCAGCAGTCAGGGGGGAAACATTTTTTTCACGAAATAAGGCGGCCCGTCCGGTGGGTCCCCGCTGTCAGGTGGAGGAATAATTATTTTGCGCGTAATAAGGAGGCACTTCCTTGCGGCCGCCTGGACCCAGCTGTCAGCCTCTCCATGTATAGTACTCTTCCGATGGAAGTCGGTCGTTGACCACGTTGACCACGCCGCGCCGAGAGCACCAGGGCGGTGGTCTGGACGACAGCGAGGCCTAGGAAGGGGACGACGCGGAGCCGGGGAAGATGCCGTAGTGGAAGCCCACGCGGAGAGGAGTACGAGGGTTCACTGGTTCGGCTGCGGTGTGAGGCTGCCGTCGCCGCAGAATAACAGGGGGTGTGAGTGAGTAGAGGGATGGCCTGGCTAGCGGTGGGAGTAGTATGGGGCGGTGAGGCCTCCGCGGCATCACAGTCGGCCACAGGAGGCAGGAGCACGCAACACGACCGGCGTTGCTTTGGGCGGCTGGAGTAAGAAGACCAGAGGTTGAAGAAGCACTACGGCCGTTGGATGGACATCGTACGATCACTGCAGCTAGAATCGTTTATATTGACTAAGTTGACAAAGCCCTTGGTACGGGTCAACTTAGTAGGCCCACAACTCGGATTTGGCAGAGAACATATAGCCCATTTGCGATTTATAAGAATGTACAACCCATGTTTTAATTCTAATGGAATTTACTACAGCACATTTATAGTTTGTTAAATGTACAACCCAACTTCTAGCTAGGACAACGATTAATAATTTCAAACAACCGCTCAAAACAGAATTCAAAAAAAATTCCCACATTTTGATGGGATCCGAAATATTTTTATCCGAAATTTCTAGTCAGGTTAAATATAATTTCAAAATAAAGTTGTATTACGTTAAAATCCAACAAAATATTGCGCGCGCAACAAGTAATGAAATTATAATTTTCAAATTCCAAAAATAATATATTTTTCAAACTAATTACGTGTTTGGTGCATAGTAACTATCCAGTTATTAGAATTACATCTCATATATTATTTCTTAAAGTCCATTTTCTTATTAAGCCTAATGCATACCTCCTAGGAATGTTTGCAGCCCAGCGGGGTGGAGAATAACAAGTTGACCCGGATATTGTGTACAATTGTCGGCCCAGTTGCATTGCTGATGTTGAAAAAAAGGCATGTGTAGTATAGTACAACCTAACATGGTTACTCAGCCCACATTCAGGGACGCCGGAAAGGCCCAAACAAGGCTTCTGTACAACTTTTTGAAGTCACTGAGCTCAATTAATAACTTAAGAAAAAAGTTAGATTACAGTGGAACTTAATTAAAAGCTGTCACGAGCAAATAAATAATTCAACGGGTCCCACTTGTGCGTGTGCGCGTGTGTGTGCGTGTGTGTGTGAGAGAGAGAGAGAGAGATAGAGATAGAGAGAGAGACCCATCGGTCGATGCTTGTAAATACATCTTTCAGCCATATGCATTGCTGATGCTCAGTAAAAATTTATATAGTTGACACAATCATATAGAACATCATAACACACTGAACTTGCATACAAAAATTTCACGCATGCGGCACAATCAGGATGGAAGCAGTGGATCGCTACGGGAAGGGCTATGTTGAAACCAACGAAGTCGTGCATAATGGTTCATCGTCTTTATCAATGACGGGAAATATCTTGAATGTTGTGCAAAGAAAACAGACAGACAACACAATAAGTTCTTCTAGCACATTAAGTTGACGTACAACCCTTTCTAAAAACAGTTTAGGTACAAAATTAGAACAAGTCACAATCAAATGTACTGGCATGTCAGTGCTTCACACCCATAGCTCGGATTTAACTAGTACTCCCTCCGTCCCGAAATTCATGTCATGAGCGCAGTATAGTGGTGTTCTTCCAAAAAGCCCTTATGCTTTTAAACTCTGACAAATAAGTACCCATCTCCTTCTTCCTCCTCCTTTGATCGGCCACGCGGCCCCACCCCCCACGGCCAGCCGCCCGTCGCCCGAGCAGGTCCTGCGCCGCCGACGAGCCCGCCCATGAGACGCCCACAAACAGGCCCTGCGCGGCCGACGAGCCTGCCCAGGAGGACCTCCGTGACCCACCCACGAGCGGGGCCTCGGCCAATTGGTTCCGCCGCCCACCGACGGCGCGCCGTTCTGCCACCCACGAGCAGGATCTCCGCCGCCCGCTCACCAATGAGCAAGACCAGCGCCACCTAGGACACAGGTCGCTGCCCCTGATTCTGCCGCGCATCGCGCCCGCGAAGGCCCGCTTCGACCGCCAGCTGCTGCTGACGAGTAGCACCAAGAAGAAGGGGAATCACCTTTTGTTGGTGGTCGGCGATGCCTCTTCTGGTGGTGGCCGACGCCGACGCCCCCCGATTCACGAACTCTGCTGCTGCCTCCTATTGCCTTCCCACGCCTGTGCTGCTGCTGCTGCTGGCGGCTGATAGGAAAGTCCTGCAGTAGTCCCGATGAAAGTTAGTTGAAATTCAAAGTGAATTGCACTGAAAACTGAAATTGAAAGTGAATTACACTGAATGGAAATTGGAACTGGTAATTGAAAAAGCAATCATCTGAAATTCATTTTGACTGTAACCACTGTTGGAGTACTTACTGTGACCAAATTTATGTGCATCATGGATTTATATGAAAGGATGCACTGGACTGGGGTAGATTTTCACTAGGATGCACTAGAACTGGTAATGTGCTCACTGTTAGTGCGCAGCCGTAGCACATGCTCACCTTGTGAATTCAGCTCACACAACCAAGATTAACTTAGTAAATTCAGTTAAAGATGTATTTAGTCAATTGATTTGCTTAATACAGCAAGCCCTTTATTTAGTCAGCACTCTTAGAGCAATTTTGCTGTCATGTTTACTGAATCTACATCACAGGAGCACTATGATTTATAAATTTTTTTCAGTTAACTTGTGTCAAAATTTGTTTCAAATAGTTTTCTTTCAACTTGTGAGCAGGAAAATGACTTCAGAAAATTCAGTTAACTGAGACTACAGTGAATAATGTTTCAAACAGTTGTGAGTAGAAGTGGTTAGAGCAAAGTGTTTGATAGCAGGATTAAGCTGCATTCTTTTATTTTTCCCACCATGAACAGCAACTCAAAAGATAGCACACTGATTACAAATGACACTTTCTAAAATCCTCCACAACCATTTTCAACTTGAACACGGAGTATTTTCAGCAATTGGAACAAATTCTAAAATTTAGTCATTCTAAAATTTACTTTATGTGCAGTTAGACTGACTGAATTTTCTGCAATTGGGACAAATTCACCAAGACAGTTTACAACATCTTCTTTATGTGCAGTGTGAGTACAACTCCTAGTTCATAGTTCACACCTAGATCTCTCTGTTTTTTCAGTTCAAAACTAGTACAAATTCAGACTGAGCTCTGAAGCCCAAACAGAAATCTGAACCACCAGCAAATGCTCCGAAGATTCGTGATGAAACACGCATGGACTACCAGACAAACTCCAAACATTTCTAGAGGCAGACTACCAAATCAGCAGCTCCCCAGATAGAAACCACCGAGCAAAACGAGAGCAGAATCGCCTGAAAACCTCAGGACATCAGACTGTCAGAGGCACCGAGCGAATCACCAGGACCTAGCCACCTCCCTTAGCTCCCCCGCCACGACACTTCAAGCTGTAGGCAATAGCAGTACTAAAGACGAGCAACATTCAGTTTATACTTAGACATGAATAAGAACTCTGTCTAAACATTCAGTTTATACTTCAATATTAAATTGTCTAAAAATTCAGTATGCTATTGATAGGAGTAGTAAACATTTAGTCTAAATATGAACACTGTCAATATGTTCAGTTGACAGTACACTTCAAGATTCAGTATAATTATTAGAAATCTGAAATCTTGCTCAAAGATAGTGACTTGGGTCTGCAATTCACCAGCAAATCAGATCCAGAGGGGGAAGGGGAGGGGCACCTTTGGCAAGCTCGAGCACCTCCCGGATGCAAGGGCGTGCCCCCTTGGCGGTGGAGTCCTAGAGTGGACAGAGGAGCTCGCCCCCTTGGCCGTGTGGAGTCCTAGAGTGGACGAAGGAGCTCGCCCCCTTGGCCACGTGGAGTCCTAGAGCGGACTAAGGAGCCCTCTTGCCGCCACCATCTCGTCGCCGTTGCTGCGTGGCCAGGTAGCCGCGACTGCAGGAGACACGCTCCTCACCCGACAACCGGCAGCAGCAGCTCCGTGCAGGCGACCGACAGAAGCAGCTCCATCGCACCGTCTTGGTAGTCCCCGACGTAGATTGAGCACAGTCGCTGCAGATCAGAGTGCCGGAGGGGAAAATCACATTTTCACCGATGCGGAGGGACATGTGAGAGGAAGAGAGCGCCGGTGACGCGTGCAAGGGAGAGGGCGCCAGTGCTGGCGAGGGAGAGGAACCGCGGGGAAGGGAGAGGAGGCGCAGGCGGCTTGGAGCTGCGTCGAGGGGAGCGGCGCAGGCGGCGCCGGCCGGTCGGAGAGTAAGGAGGAAGAAAGCGACTACACGGAGGGACTTCGGGTTTTGTCGGGAAAACGATGAGGAGTAAATTGCAAAATGACCGCCGCGACATGAATTTCGGGATGGAGGGAATATCTGACAAGATTCAGTTGTTAACTCAAATTAGAGCACATCCAGGCAGCCAGCCCTGCCTCTTCTCCCAAAGAAGTAGTGGCCTCCGCCGCGCGATGGAGTAGGCCCTGTGCCATCCATCGTTTTGAGCAACACGTGGAAAGTCTGATGTTGACTCCTGTAATGGACGTCATCGATGGACCCTGGCACCAGCGGCGGCGGCAGGACTTCGATTGATGGATTGACCACTTCTTCGACATGCACGAACACTCGATACAGGTACATCCCTAAAGTGGTCCGCGGTGGCCTTGGTGGCGACGAATAGTACAACCCCGGTTCCTGCACCGGTATCTCAACACCAATCACCTTCGGTATGGTGGACGGCTTCTTCATCCATGCCATAACTGTCAGAGCCCAGCTGTCTGGAGGAACAAACATACTTACGAGCTCACCTCCAAGGTCGTTGATACGCTCGTTCATGGACTCGCTGTTCCAAGCACGTCGAGGCATGCCGTGGAAGGTAAGCTTTGCTAAAAACTCAAGCTCAAAGGGCATCGAGCCCCATCCTGGGTGCCACCAATGAAAGCTCACCAGCGCGCCATTGCAGAACAAACGCCGGGAAGATTCGAACACACGACTGCAGTCGAAAGTTGTCCGGAACCTGACGAAGAAATCAGCCGGTGGCGGACAGACTTCGAGGAGCAAGTCACTTATTTGGATGCCGTGCGCAATGCCAAGAGCTTTGACAAGGTCGTCCGGCGAGACGGGTGGCCGGTCGCCGTTGATGGTTACCATCAGCACTTTGCCGGCAAACTGGTCGTCAAGCGCCGCCACACCGCTGTTCAGCGACAGCACGCGGCGACCGAAGACAGGACTAACAAAATGCTCGTGCATGCCTAATCAACGCCCTGCCACGATGCATGCAGTGGTCGATCTGGTGCATCAAGGACGGCATGCAGATCGTTCCACACTTGAGAAGAGGAAAAATGGAAAGGTAGAACGCGGCAGCAGAGGAAGAGAACGCTGGCTAACGAGGTTGGGAGGGGATCGAGCAGGAAGTTAAGGCTCCACGCCTAAAGGTTTTGGGAAACCATGATTTTGATACATCTCCAACGTATCTATAATTTTTGATTGCTCCATGCTATATTATCTACTGTTTTGGACATTATTGGGCTTTATTATCCACTTTTATATTATTTTTGGGACTAACCTATTAACCGGAGGCCCAGCCCAGAATTGCTGTTTTTTTGCCTGTTTTAGGGTTTCGAAGAAAAGGAATATCAAACGGAATGAAACCTTTGGGAACATGATTTTCTCATCGAATACAACTCAGGAGACTTGGACCCTACGTCAAGGCATGTAACAGGAGGCCACGAGGTAGAGGGCGCGCCCTACCCTACCATGCGCGAACCCCTCCCTCGTGGGCCCCATGTTGCTCCACCGACGTACTTCTTCCTCCTATATATACCCACATACCCCCAAACGATCAGATACGGAGCCAAAACCCTAATTCCACCGCCGTAACTTTCTGTATCCACGAGATCCCATCTTGGGGCCTGTTCCGGAGCTCCACCGGAGGGGGCATCGATCACGGAGGGCTTCCACATCAACACCATAGCCTCTCCGATGAAGTGTGAGTAGTTTACTTCAGACCTACGGGTCCATAGTTAGTAGCTAGATGGCTTCTTCTCTCTTTTTGGATCTCAATACAATGGTCTCCCCCTCTCTTGTGGAGATCTATTCGATGTAATCTTCTTTTCACGGTGTGTTTGTTGAGACCGTTGAATTGTGGGTTTATGATCAAGTCTTTCTATGAATAATATTTGAATCTTCTCTGAATTATTTTATGTATGATTGGTTATCTTTGCAAGTCTCTTCGAATTATCAGTTTGGTTTGGCCTACTAGATTGATCTTTCTTGCAATGGGAGAAGTGCTTAGCTTTGGGTTCAATCTTGCGGTGTCCTTTCCCGGTGACAATAAGGGCAGCAAGGCACGTATTATATTGTTGCCATCGAGGATAACAAGATGGGGTTTTCTTCATACTGCATGAGTCTATCCCTCTACATCATGTCATCTTGCTTAAGGCGTTACTCTGTTTTTAACTTAGTACTCTAGATGCATGCTGGATAGCGGTCGATGAGTGGAGTAATAGTAGTAGATGCAGGTAGGAGTCAGTCTACTTGTCTCGGACGTGATGCCTATATACATGATCATACCTAGATATTATCATAACTATGCTCAATTCTGTCAATTGCTCAACAATAATTTGTTCACCCACCGTAGAATACTTATGCTCTCGAGAGAAGCCACTAGTGAAACCTATGCCCCCCCGGGTCTATCTTTATCATATCAATCTCCAACTACTTAGTTATTTACTTTGCCTTTATTTTACTTTGCATCTTTTATCATAAAAATATCAAAAATATTATCTTATCATATCTATCAGATCTCACTCTCGTAAGTGGCCCTATAGGGATTGACAACCCCTATTTGCGTTGGTTGCGAGGATTTATTTGTTTTGTGCAGGTGCAAGGGACTCGCGCGTAGCCTCCTACTGGATTGATACCTTGGTTCTCAAAAACTGAGGGAAATACTTACGCTACTTTGCTGCATCATCCCTTCCTCTTCGGGGAAAACCAACGCAGTGCTAAAAGAGGTAGCAAGAAGGATTTCTGGCGCCGTTGCCGGTGAGGTCTACGCAAAAGTCAACATACCAAGTACCCATCACATACCCTTATCTCCCGCATTAATTATTTGTCATTTGCCTCTCGTTTTCCTCTCCCCCACTTCACCTTTGTCGTTTTATTCGCCCTCTCTCTCTATCCTTCCTCTCTATTTGCCTCTTGTTGTCCTCTTGCTTTTTGTTTGCTTGTGCGTTAGTTTGCTTGTTTTTCGTTATGGCTAGTCCCTTATCTTCTCCATTGTCTCCCGAGAATGAAATTCTAAATTTTAAGCAAAGGGAGGGTGAAAATCTAAAAGATGCTTGGTATAGAATTTGCAATGCTCAAAATAAATCTACTACGAAGCAATCTACTACCATTCTCCTTCGCAATTTTTATGTAGGCATTAATCCCTAGCACTGTTATGTTCTTGATACTATTACCGGAGGGAACTTTTTGGGTAGCCATACTTTTGATTCTTATAGTGCTATACTAGATTTATTTGGCTCACCCCCTCTCTTGGTTAATGGAACTATATTAACTTTGGAGCATGTAATGCAAAGGCTTAAGATTATTGAAAATAAGGTTGCTACCGTAGAGTTAATTGAAAATTTGGATAAAAAGATCCACAGCCGAATCTCTCAATATGGATCTAAAGTAGGAGTTACTTTGAAAGATATTAAAGAAAAGGAACCCATAGTTAATGAGAAAATAAATCATGATTCTGTTAGGATCGATAAACTTGAGAATATTATTACCAACTTGGGAACCGCTTTTTCTTCCGTAAAGAATACTCCAAGTCCTTCCACTAAAGTTGCCAAGCTTATGTACGTTCCTAAAAATAAGGGTGAATCTTCTAGTAAGGAAAATGCGGATCTCAAATCTATAAGTGTTCATCCCAATCTTTTTGCTATCATTAAGGAACCATTTGTTACAAATGAATTTTTCGATCTTGTGCCTAAAAGCTTGATAATTAATAAAAAGGAAGAAATTCCTAAAGATGGTAGATGTCTCATTGAATAATTGCCTACCAAAGATGGCAATACCTAGATCTATTCTTGTTTGTTATGCTTAGCTAGGGGCGTTAAACAATAGCGCTTGTTGGGAGGCAACCCAATTTTATTTTTATTCCTTGCATTTTGCTCCTGTTTAGTAATAAATAAATTATCTAGCCTCTGTTTTGCTTGTGTTTTTTGTGTTTAATTAGTGTTTGTGCCAAGTAGAACCGTTGGGAAGACTTGGGGAAAGTCTTGTTGAACTTGCTGTAAAAAACAGAAACTTTAGCGCTCATGAGAACTGCTGTCATTTTTATTTGGAAATTGCTATTTAGTTAATTATTTTCGCAGATGCTTAATATATAAATTCCTCACTTCCAGCAATTTATTTTAGAATTTTTGGGATTCCAGATCTTGCGGTAGCTACAGATTACTACAGACTGTTCTGTTTTTGACAGATTCTGTTTTTCGTGTGTTGTTTGCTTATTTTGATGAATCTATGGCTAGTAAAATAGTTTATAAACCATAGAGAAGTTGGAATACAGTAGGTATAACACCAATATAAATAAAGAATGAGTTCATTACAGTACCTTGAAGTGGTATTTTATTTTCTTTCGCTAACAGAACTCACAAGATTTTCTACTTTAAGTTTTGTGTTGTGAAGTTTTCAAGTTTTGGGCAAAGATTTGATGGATTATGGAACAAGGAGTGGAAAGAGCCTAAGATTGGGGATTCCCATGGCACCCCCAAAATAATCTAAGGATACCTAAAAGCCAAAGCTTGGGGATGCCCCGGAAGGCATCCCCTCTTTCGTCTACTTCTATTGGTAACTTTACTTGGAGCTATATTTTTTATTCGCCACATGATATGTGTTTTGCTTGGAGCGTCTTGTATGATTTGAGTCTTTTCTTGTTAGTTTACCACAATCATTCTTTCTGTACACACCTTTTTAGAGAGCCATACATGATTTGGAATTTGTTAGAATACTCTATGTGCTTCGCTTATATCTTTTGAGTTTTATAATTTTGCTCTAGTACTTCACTTATATCTTTTAGAGCACGGTGGTGGATTTGTTTTATAGAAACTATTGATCTCTCATGCTTCACTTATATTATTTTGAGAGTCTTAAATAGCATGGTAATTTGCTTAAAGTCTTAATATGCTTGGTAGACAAGATTAATAATAAATCTCTCTTATGAGTGTGTTGAATACTATGATAAGTTTGATACTTGATAATTGTTTTGAGATATAAAGATGGTGATATTAAAGTCATGCTAGTTTAGTAGTTGTGAATTTGAGAAATACTTGTGTTGAAGCTTGTGATTCCCGTAGCATGCACGTATGGTGAACCGTTATGTGATGAAGTCGGAGCATGATTTATTTATTGATTGCCTTCCTTATGAGTGGCGGTCGGGGACGAGCGATGGTCTTTTCCTACCAATCTATCCCCCTAGGAGCATGCGCGTAATACTTTGCTTTGATAACTTGTAGATTTTTGCAATAAGTATATGAGTTCTTTATGACTAATGTGAGTCCATGGATTATACGCACTCTCACCCTTCCACCTTTGCTAGCCTCTCTAATACCGCGCACCTTTTCGTCGGTATCATACACCCACCATATACCTTCCTCAAAACAGCCCCATACCTACCTATTATGGCATTTTCATAGCCATTCTGAGATATATTTCCATGCAACTTTCCACCGTTCCGTTTATGACACACTCCATCATTGTCATATTGCTTAGCATGATCATGTAGTTGACATAGTATTTGTGGCAAAGCCACCATTCATAATTCTTTCATACTTGTCACTCATGCATCATTGCATATCCCGGTACACCGCCGGAGGCATTCATATAGAGTTATATTTTGTCCTAAGTATCGAGTTGTAATTGTTGAGTTGTAAGAAAAATAAAAGTGTGATGATCATCATTATTAGAGCATTGTCCCAAGTGAGGAAAAGATGATGGAGACTATGATTCCCCCACAAGTCGGGATGAGAATCCGGACGAAAAAAAAGGGAGAAAGAAAAGAGGCCATAAAAAAGAGAGAAGGCCCAAAGAAAAAAATGAGAGAAAAAGAGAGAAGGGACAATGTTACTATCCTTTTACCACACTTGTGCTTCAAAGTAGCACCATGATCTTCATAGTAGAGAGTCTCTCATGTTATCACTTTCATATACTAGTGGGAATCTTTCATTATAGAACTTGGCTTGTATATTCCAATGATGGGCTTCCTCAAATTGCCCTAGGTCTTCATGAGCAAGCAAGTTGGATGCACACCCACTTAGTTTCTTTTTGAGCTTTCATATACTTATAGCCGTAGTGCATCCGTTGCATGGCAATCCCTACTCACTCACATTGATATCTATTGATGGGCATCTCAATAGACCGTTGATACGCCTAGTTGATGTGAGACTATCTTCTTCCTTTTTGTCTTCTCCACAACCACCACTCTAGTCCACCTATAGTGCTATATCCATGGCTCACTCTCATGTATTGCGTGAAGATTGAAAAAGTTTTGAGAATGTCAAAAGTATGAAACAATTGCATGGCTTGTCATCGGGGTTGTGCATGATTTAAATATTTTTTGTGGTGAATATAGAGCATAGCCAGACTATATGATTTTGTAGGGATAAATTTCTTTAGCCATGTTACATTGAGAAGACATAATTGCTTTGTTAGTATGCTTGAAGTATTATCGTTTTGATGTCAATATGAACTTTTTTCTTGAATCTTCCGGATCTGAATATTCATACCACAATTAAGAAGAATTACATTAAAATTATGCCAAGTAGCACTCCACATCAAAAATTCTGTTTTTATCATTTACCTACTCGAGGACGAGCAGGAATTAAGCTTGGGGATGCTTGATACGTCTCCAACGTATCTATAATTTTTGATTGCTCCATCCTATATTATCTACTGTTTTGGACATTATTGGGCTTTATTATCCACTCTTATATTATTTTTGGGACTAACCTATTAACCGGAGGCCCAACCCAGAATTGTTGTTTTTTGCCTGTTTTAGGGTTTCAAAGAAAAGGAATATCAAACGGAGTGCAAACGGAATGAAACTTTCCGGAATGTGATTTTCTCATCGAATACAACTCAGGAGACTTGGACCCTACGTCAAGGCACGTAACAAGAGGCCACGAGGTAGGGGGCGCGCCCTACCCTACCAGGTGCGCCCCCACCCTCATGGGTCCCCTGTTGCTCCATCGACGTACTTCTTCCTCCTATATATATACCCACGTACCCCCATACGATTAGATACGGAACCAAAACCCTAATTCCACCGCCGTAACTTTCTGTATCCACGATATCCCATCTTCGGGCCTGTTCCGGAGCTCTGGCGGAGGGGGCATCGATCACGGAGGGCTTCTACATCAACACCATAGCCTCTCCGATGAAGTGTGAGTAGTTTACTTCAGACCTACGGGTCCATAGTTAGTAGCTAGATGGCTTTATAAGAGCGTCTTCTTTGAGTACCTATGAAAATAAAGATGAAGATCTAAAAGTTATTAATGTGTCCCCTATTAAATCTTTGTTTTGCAATATGAATCTTGATAATGATGGGACTGAATATGATCCACCTTTACCTAGAAGGCGTTCCTAGAATTCGGAATTTGTTGATCTTGATGCTAAATTTGATAAAAGTGGGATTGAAGAAATTAAAACCCTAGATGTGCTAAACCCACTATTATGGATTTCAAGGAATTTAACTATGAAAATTGCCCTTTGATTGATTGTATTTCCTTGTTCAATCCGTGCTAAATTCTCCTCACGCTTATAGTCAAAATAAAGCGTTTACTAAACATATCGTTGATGCCTTGATGCAATCTTATGAAGAAACACTTGAATTAGAAGTTTCTATCCCTAGAAAACTTTATGATGAGTGGGAACCAACTATTAAAATTAAAATTAAAGATCATGCATGCTATGCTTTATGTGATTTGGGTGCTAGTGTTTCCACGATTCCAAAGACTTTGTGTGATTTGTTAGGTTTCGGTGATTTTGATGATTGCTCTCTAAATTTTCATCTTGCGGACTCCACTATTAAGAAACCTATGGGAAGAATTAATGATGTTCTTATTGTCGCAAATATGAATTATGTGCCTGTAGATTTTATTGTTCTTGACATAGATTGCAATCCTTGATGTCCTATTATTCTTGGTAGACCTTTCCTTACAACGATTGGTGCAAAAATTGATATGAAGGGAGGAAATATTAGATTCCAATTTCCATTAAGGAAAGGCATGGAACACTTTCCTAGAAAGAAAATTAAATTACCTTATGAATCTATTATGAGAGCCACTTATGGATTGCCTACCAAATATGGCAATACCTAGATCTATTCTTGCTTGTTATGCCTAGCTAGGGGCGTTAAACGATAGCGCTTGTTGGGAGGCAACCCAATTTTATTTTTATTACTTGATTTTTGCTCCTGTTTAGTAATAAATAAATTATCTAGCCTCTGTTTTGGTTGTGTTTTTTGTGTTTAATTAGTGTTTGTGCCAAGTAGAACCGTTGGGAAGACTTGGGGAAAGTCTTGTAGAACTTTCTGTAAAAAACAGAAACTTTAGCGCCCACAAGAACTGCTGTCATTTTTATTTGGAAAGTGATATTCAGTTTATTATTTTTGAAGATCATTAGTAGATAAATTCCTCATGTCCAGAAATTTATTTTAGAATTTTGGGGGTTCCAGATCTTGTGCTAGCTACAGATTACTACAGACTGTTCTGTTTTTGACAGATTCTGTTTTTCGTCTGTTGTCTGCTTATTTTGATGAATCTATGGCTAGTAAAATAGTTTATAAACCATAGAGAAGTTGGAATACAGTAGGTATAACACCAATATAAATAAAGAATGAGTTCATTACAGTACCTTGAAGTGGTCTTTTATTTTCTTTCGCTAACGGAACTCACGAGATTTTCTACTTTAAGTTTTGTGTTGTGAAGTTTTCAAGTTTTGGGTAAAGATCTGATGGATTATAGAACAAGGAGTGGCAAGAGCCTAAGCTTGGGGATGCCCATGGCACCCCGAAGATAATCTAAGGACACCTAAAAGCCAAAGCTTGGGGATGCCCCGGAAGGCAACCCCTCTTTCGTCTAATTCTATCGGTAAGTTTACTTGGAGCTATATTTTTATTCGCCACATGATATGTGTTTTGCTAGAAGCGTCTTGTATGATTTGAGTCTTTGCTTTCTAGTTTACCACAATCATCCTTTCTGTACACACCTTTTGAGAGATCCATACATGATTTGGAATTTGTTAGAATACTCTATGTGCTTCGCTTATATCTTTTGAGTTATATAATTTTGCTCTAGTACTTCACTTATATCTTTTAGAGCACGGTGGTAGTTTTGTTTTATAGAAACTATTGATCTCTCATGCTTCACTTAGACTATTTTGAGAGTCTTAAATAGCATGGTAATTTGCTTAAAGTCTTAATATGCTTGGTATACAAGATTAATAATAAAACTCTCTTATGAGTGTGTTGAATACTATGATAAGTTTGATACTTGATAATTGTTTTGAGATATAAAGATGGTGATATTAAAGTCATGCTAGTTGAGTAGTTGTGAACTTGAGAAATACTTGTGTTGAAGCTTGTGATTCCCGTAGAATGCACGTCTGGTGAACCGTTATGTGATGAAGTCGGAGCATGATTTATTTATAGATTGCCTTCCTTATGAGTGGCGGTCGGGGACGAGCGATGGTGTTTTCCTACCAATCTATCCCCCTAGGAGCATGCACGTAATACTTTGCTTTGATAACTTGTAGATTTTTGCAATAAGTATATGAGTTCTTTATGATTAATGTTGAGTCCATGGATTATATGCACTCTCACCCATCCACCTTTGCTAGCCTCTCTAATACCGCGCACCTTTCGCCGGTGTCATACACCCACCATATTTCTTCCTCAAAACAGCCATCATACCTACCTGTTATGGCATTTTCATAGCCATTCTGAGATAATTGCCATGCAACTTTCCACCGTTCCATTTATCATGACACACTCCATCATTGTCATATTGCTTAGCATGATCATGTAGTTGACATCGTATTTGTGGCAAAGCCACCGTTCATAATTCTTTCATACTTGTCACTCATGAGAATTGTTGAGTTGTAAAAAAATAAAAGTGTGATGATCATCATTATTAGAGAATTGTCCCAGTGAGGAAAGGATGATGGAGACTATGATTCCCCCACAAGTCGGGATGAGACTCCGGACAAAAAAAAGAAGAGAAAAGAGGCCATAAAAAAAGAAAAGGCCCAAAGAAAAAAATTAAAAAAATGAGAGAAAAAGAGAGAAGGGACAATGTTACTATCCTTTTACCACACTTGTGCTTCAAAGTAGCACCATGATCTTCATAGTAGAGAGTCTCTCATGTTGTCACTTTCATATACTAGTGGGAATTTTTCATTATAGAACTTGGCTTGTATATTCCAGAGATGGGCTTCCTCAAATTGCCCTAGGTCTTCATGAGCAAGCAAGTTGGATGCACACCCACTTAGTTTCTTTTTGAGCTTTCATATACTTATAGCTCTAGTGCATCTGTTGCTTGGCAATCCCTACTCACTCACATTGATATCTATTGATGGGCATCTCCATAGCCCGTTGATACGCCTAGTTGATGTGAGACTATCTTCGCTTTTTGTCTTCTCCACAACCACCACTCTATTCCACATATAGTGCTATATCCATGGCTCACGCTCATGTATTGCGTGAAAATTGAAAAAGTTTTGAGAATGTCAAAAGTATGAAACAATTGCTTGGCTTGTCATCAGGGTTGTGCATGATTTAAATACTTTGTGCGGTGAAGATAGAGCATAGCCAGACTATATGATTTTGTAGGGATAACTTTCTTTAGCCATGTTATTTTGAGAAGACATAATTGCTTTGTTAGGATGCTTGAAGTATTATTATTTTCTATGTCAATATGAACTTTTGGCTTCAATCTTTTGGATCTGAATATTCATACCATAGTTAAGAACAATTACATTAAAATTATGCCAAGTAGCACTCCGCATGAAAAAATCTGTTTTTATCATTTACCTACTCGAGGACGAGCAGGAATTAAGCTTGGGGATGCTTGATACATCTCCAACGTATCTATAATTTTTGATTGCTCCATGCTATATTATCTACTGTTTTGGACATTATTGGGCTTTATTATCCACTTTTATATTATTTTTGGGACTAACCTATTAACCGGATGCCCAGCCCAGAATTGCTGTTTTTTGCCTGTTTTAGGGTTTCAAAGAAAAGGAATATCAAACGGAGTCCAAACGGAATGAAACCTTCAGAACGTGATTTTCTCAACAAATAAGACACGGGAGACTTGGACCCTATGTCAAGAAAAGAAACAGGAAGCTACGAGGTAGGGGGAGCGCCTTCCACCCTCGTGGGCCCCCTGTTGCTCCATTGACGTACTCCTTCCTCCTATATATACCTACGTACCCCCAAACGACCAGATACGAAGCCAAAACCCTAATTCCACTGCCGTAACTTTCTGTATCCACGAGATCCCATCTTGGGGCCTGTTCCGGAGCTCCGCCAGAAGGGGCATCGATCACGGAGGGCTTTTACATCAACACCATAGCCTCTCCCATGAAGTGTGAGTAGTTTACCTCAGACCTTCGGGTCCATAGTTAGTAGCTAGATGGCTTCTTCTCTCTTTCTAGATCTCAATACAATGTTCTCCCCCTCTCTTGTGGAGAACGATTCGATGTAATCTTATTTTTGCGGTGTGTTTGTTAAGACCAATGAATTGTGGGTTTATGATCAAGTCTATCTATGAATAATATTTGAATCTTCTCTGAATTCTTTTATGTATGATTGGTTATCTTTGCAAGTCTCTTCGAATTATTAGTTTGGTTTGGCCTACTAGATTGATCTTTCTTGCAATGGGAGAAGTGCTTAGCTTTGGGTTCAATCTTGCGGTGTCCTTTCCCGGTGACAGTAAGGGCAGCAAGGCACCACTACAAGAAATATGTCAACTAGTGACCTTCTGTCAGTGACCCTGGAATAATTGGTCATAGATCTATGACCATTTGAGACCAATTGGTCAAAAGCTGTTCGGGGGGCTCCAAACCCTAAACATTGCGACCATTTTGGTCAGAAAGGCCGTAATTTCCTTACACGAAATGGTCATAAAGCAAACAGAGCTAGTCCGCTGCCTTATTTCTACTTGTTAACGACCAATATAGATGGTCATATCCTTGTAAATTGTGGTGGGTTGCGATGACTAGGCGCCATCTCATCAGTTTTGCCTATGTGTCATGTCCATGTGTCAATTTTTGCCCTAGGTTGTGAAGCAACCTATATTTCTGTTATTCCAAAAATTCCCAAAAAATTCTCATAAATTGTTTGGATCATATCTTCATCAAATATGTCAAAAATCTTCCTTGCCTAGTTCAAAAATAATTCAACAATATTCATTTTCCTATTCTGTTCAGAGCAGCACTTTGTGAAGGAAGTACCACTTTGGCATGTCCAAATAGTATCCATTTTCTACAGGGCTTTCCTATCCCTAATAACCATCCTACACCAAATGCCAGCTCAATCCATTCATTATTTTGAGGCCAGCTTCAACATTCGTATTTATGCCCAATGAGGTACTTTGCAAAGCAAGTACCACCTAGGCTCCTCCTTTTGAGCTGAAAATTTGTGAAGACGGTCTTCTTATTAACTAATCATCCTGAGCCAAAACTCACGCCCATTAGCCATGTACATTTCCCGTACCGCTAATCAAACACTTGGCTGCTAATTTATGTTTGAGCATCGATCGGTCTCCTCGTGAGAATCTTATGTTGTAATTTTCTTCCTAGCACGTACCTGGGGAGTGCCCAACCCACTAGACATGCGTAGGCCACCCAGAACACATGGCAACGCCACGGTCACGCGGTGACCATGCGGCGGGCATGCGAGTTTACGCGCTCTAGAGTTGGGGCCCTCGGCCACCGCCCAAACCTCGATGTATCGCCACCAAAACATGTATTTATGATTAAATAGGTACTTATGTAACTAGAAATGGTTTTTCGAAAAAATAAATAGCAAACTATGAGGCATCTGCAGTTCAAATTTTACCCGCTTCCAACTGAATCGGCGGAAATTTGTCTTTTTCACGAGAGGTGGATCAAAACTTTTTACACCCAACCATTTTGTCAATTGTGAATTAAATATTTCCTAGTATTTTAGAAAATTGATTTGGTCCAATTTTGCAACAATTATTTGGGAGGTCCTTCACAAAAAAACCTCCTTTGGGGCACTCAAAAAATGAAAAATGGTTTTTTCGTCCAAACAAAATGAAAACTTCCTTTGGCAACATTGTTTGCCATTCCAATATGCACCCTTGTGCACAATATGACATCATTTGAACAAACTATGCCATGAATGTGCCATAAGATTGATCATTTTTGGCTTGAAAGCCATCGATCTCCACACGTGATTGCTATTTTTCCTTGGAACTTGGCCACATATAATGACACAATGTGAAGGTTTCCCAATTTTTTGATTTTTTTTGAATTTTTTATGCCCGTTTCAAAATGCGGTCAAAACGGCGGGAATGGCCGTTCCTAGCTAGTGGTTGAATCTTGGAATTTTTTTGGCGTTTCTTTGATTAAATAGGTACTTATGTACCCAGAAATGATTTTTGGAAAAAATAAATAGCAAACTATGAGGCAGCTGCAGTTCAAATTTGACCCACTTCCAACTAAATCGGCGGAAATTTGTCTTTTTTCACGAGAGGTGGATCGAAACTTTTTACACCCAACCATTTTGTCAATTGTGAATTAAATATGTCCTAGTATTTTAGAAAATTGATTTGGTCCAATTTTGCAACAATTATTTGGGAGGTCCTTCACAAAAAAACCACCTTTTGGGCACTCGAAAAATGGAAAATGGTTTTTTCGTCTAAAGAAAATGAAAACATCATTAGACAACATTGTTTGCCATTCCAATATGCACCCTTTTGCACAATATGAGATCATTTGAACAAACTATGCCATGAATGTGGCTATAAGATTGATCATTTGGCTTGAAAGCCATTGATCTCCACACGTGATACTCGTTTCTGAGAACACTTTTTTAAAATAATTGCCATATTACAAGTTTGTTATTTTTACTGGGAACTTGGCCACATATAATGACACAATGCGAAGGTTTCCCAATTTTTTTTTTTTTTGAATTTTTTATGCCCGTTTCAAAATGCGGTCAAAACGGCGGGAATGACCGTTCCTAGCTAGTGGTTGAATCTTGGAATTTTTTTGGCATTTCTCTGATTAAATAGGTACTTATGTACCCAGAAATGATTTTTGGAAAAAATAAATAGCAAACTATGAGGCAGCTGCAGTTCAAATTTGACCCACTTCGAGCTGAATCGGTGGAAATTTTTCTTTTTCACGAAAGGTGGATCAAAACTTTTTACAGCCAAACATTTTGTCAATTGTGCATTAAATATGTCCTAGTATTTTAGAAAATTGATTTGGTCCAATTTTGCAAGAATTATTTGGGAAGTCCTTCACAAAAAACCTCCTTTTGGGCACTCAAAAAATGGAAAATGGTCTTTTCGTCCAAAGAAAATGAAAACTTCATTAGGCAACATTGTTTGCCATTCCAATATGCACCCTTTTGCATAATATTAGATCATTTGAACAAGCTATGCCACGAATGTGGCCATAAGATTGATCATTTGGCTTGAAAGCCATTGATCTCCACGCGTGATAGCTCGTTTTTTAGAACACTTTTTTAAAATAATTGCCATATTACAAGTTTGTTATTTTTACTGGGAACTTGGCCACATATAATGACACAATGCGAAGGTTTCCCAATTTTTTAATTTTTTTTGAATTTTTTATGCCCGTTTCAAAATGCGGTCAAAACGGCGGGAATGACCGTTCCTAGCTAGTGGTTGAATCTTGAAATTTTTTTGGTGTTTCTCTAATTAAATAGGTACTTATGTACCTAGAAATGATTTTTGGAAAAAATAAATAGCAAACTATGAGGCAGCTGCAGTTCAAATTTGACCCGCTTCCAACTAAAACGGCGGAAATTTGTCTTTTTCAGGAGAGGTGGATCAAAAAATTTTACACCCAACCATTTGGTCAATTGTATATTAAATATGGCCTAGTATTTTAGAAAAATGATTTGGTACAATTTTGTAACAAATATATGATAGGTCCTTCACAAAAAAACTTATTTTGGGCACTCGAAAATGAAAAATGAAATTTCCGTGCAAAGAAAATGAAAACTTCCTTAAGCAAAATTGTTTGCCATTTCAAGATGCACCCTTGTGCAATTATTTGGTAGCTTCTTCTTCACAAAAAAATCATTTTGGACACTAAAAAATTAAAAATAAAATGCTGACATGACTTTACATTTTATTTTTATTTGACCACGACCAATTTTGGATGGTCATAACGTCCAATTTTAGATGGTCATAATGTCATACACACGTACTCCGTTCTGATTGGGCCATAGCCATCTCATGCGGATCATGCATCAAACACGGTTGGATGCTCCTGGATCCAACGGTAGCCCTTGCCCCCTCACCTCTCAGGGCATGGCCAATGCATAGCCCCAGGGTGATGCCTCACATGCCATGTAGGATCGGATAACAGAAAAAGTAGGTTCGGATGGGGAAGCAGGATCCTCTTCAGGAGGCGGGTGCTTAGAGACAAAAAGTGTGGTCCAGTGCATAAAGTTGAAAAACATGAAATGGAGAGGAGGGATGCATGTGTAGTGAGAGTCACTTTCCTTTTTTTATGAGGTCCACTAGTAGTAGCTTGCATTGGGGAGAAAAAAATCAACACATATGCGTCAAATTACTTTTTATCATGAGGCATATGTATCCATATACCACCATTGTACATGCCCTCACGCACACCGCAGCCCAAACCTTAGCTCACATCACACCCCTTCCCTCATCGCACCCCTCCTCCCCCATCTCCTCGCCGCCACCGCCACCTCCTGATCCAATCTCTCCCCGCCGCATCCCGATCCAACCTCCCACCCACTGCCGACCTCATTGTCCCTCCCTCCCCTCACCATCTCTCCCTCGTCTCTCCCTCTCCCCCGCACCACTCCTCGCCTACTACATCAACCGAATTGGCCAGACGCTGCGCCTCGTCCGCCCGCCCTTGCTCTGGGTCATCGTCGAGGCCAGCAAGCCCTCCCCGGAGGCCGCCCTTGCGCTGCACCGCACCGCCGTCATGCACCGCTACGCCAGCTACTGCGACGGCCTCAATGCCTCCCCCGCAGTCGACTTCCGCCCGCACCAGCTCAACGCCGGCCTCGAGGTTGTCGAGAACCACCTCCTCGATGGCGTCGTCTACTTCGCCGATGAGGAGGGCCTCTACTCCCTGCCGCTCTTTGACCACCTCCGCCAGATCAGGTATCTCCCCCTCCACTCCGCCGCCCCGCTTCATCTCCATCGTGATTCGGTGCCGCCGACCACCCCCGTGTCTCTGTCGCCCCGCCATCTAAGCAACGATGCCCACTCGTCCTCTGCGTCTCCCCTCCCCGCATGCACCTGGGCGCCTCCCCTTCGCCTGCTGTACGAGGCCCAACAGCCCTCTGTTGGATTCGGTTTTCAAATTGAACATTTTGGTGTGGTGCCCTGTATCAAGAATTCGATCTGAAACTTCTGAAATTGAAGGATCGAACAAGAGCCTGTAGTTGACAGACTACTATTCCCTTGTCAAATGCTTACTCCATTTTACTAGATTCAGTTATACCCTGCAATTTTTTTACAAAGGTTATACCCTGCAGTTTAGCTCTGTGTTATGAGGTATTGACCATCTGTGTGTTGATATTGATGTATCTGATAGTTCACTTGCAGCAAATCTTGCATCAATTAGGGATTCTTCAACAGAAATTCTCTTTCATTATACCACCAAATACTGAAGTTTTGCTATGTGTTTTTGTCTATATAGAATTGCATTGATTCCCTCTTCTTTCAATAGTTACATGGCTTGAGGTCTCTGTATTCTTTTGAATAGGATGTACTGTTCTATGCAAAAGATCTGATTTGCACAAACATAGTTATCTGCATGTGCTTCCTGACTTGGTATTTTGTTATATCTTGTTGGTTGAATGTATGGTGGTTCCAGTACAGTGGTAGTATATTCAAGTTTGGTGTGTTGCTGTGAGGTTAATCCCTTCGGAAACATTCTTTGAGAATTTTGTAATGCCTCCTTTGGGGTGTTGATACACTATTGCGCAAGTTCTATTGTATGTGAGTTTCTTTTGTTACTGCAAAGCATTGATACAATATGTCATTTGCAGGGAGCTCGCTCTGCATCCGAGTCTTAGTCATCCTGCACAGCAAGGAGCCGGACCAAGGGAGCAAGCAGCGCTGCTAGTTCCTTGAGACATGTGCATGTGTGGAGTAATTTTGCTTAGAGTATTTAACAAGATTGTGACGAATGTCACTGACACAACTTAGATAGTTTGGTCTTCGTCTGATTTAGTTATTGCATCTTGTGTTCCTGTAGTATACAAACAAATGCCTCGCTGTGAGTTGTTGGTTGTTCTCATTCTAGTCTGAATATGATCATGCATCCTGTAGAATTGGATTTCGCCGGCTGTTCCGTAAACTGAATTTGGTTCAGTTAAAAAACTGCACTACCTGACAGTTTTGGGCAGCGAGCTTCTAACTGAAAAACGAGTTTGTTATGCTCATAATTTCAAGTTGTCCTCTACATATGAGTTGTAAAGCATGTTCTAAGGTTTTCGTAGAGTACTCGTTTGCTTCGTTTGGATGTATGGTTTGAGAGCAGCCGTCTATTTAGTTTGCTGTCTAGAAATATAGTACAGTTTAATGTCGGTGGCGGTCTTGTCTTAGATAGATTCTATAGTGTATTAATCTCACTGGGTAGAGTGGCCTACTTGCACATATAGTACAATTTAATGTCGACATTATCATCATCAGGTCCCTGTTCCCTCTATTCTCTCCTGCTTTGTGATGTTAGTCTGTGTGCGCTCACTAGTATTGTTAGATCCTGTAAGTTGAATCGATGGTGGTGGTAGTAGAGTAGTATTTTTCTTGAGGTGAACCTGTTATAACTGACCATATCAGCACTAGTATCACATTTAGATTTAAAATGCTGACTGGAAATGTGTGTACTCGGTATTAGTCTTGTAGCATGGTCAGATTTAGAGACTCAACTCGTTTCTTCTTTTGTTCCTACAAGACGATTCAGCTTAACTTTAAAAAGTAACAGTAAATTTGGATACTGCCAGACACAAGAGAAGACTATTACAACGATAGTATGTGCTACATTTGATCCCGGGTTGTATAACATATCTGTTACTGCAGATCACCCATCCTTAAGGAGCAGAAGGAGGGACGCATCTAGCTGGCCATCAAGGGCCTGCTCTGCTCCTCTTCTTTCTTGACCATCGGTAACTCCAGGTTTCCGGGCTTCCATGGCGCGCCAGCAGACCACCGCCATGCCTCCTCTGCTCTCCGGGCTCGGACCAATCGCTCGACCCTTCAGGTACGCACGTCTCCTGCTATTATCTCAGCCCTGTGAGTGCCAATTTGCCTCTTACCTGCCAAGAGTGTTGACTGAATTGCTTCTGATACATGTATGTGTGTGTTTGTGTGCAGCACAAGCCCTGCAGCAGCCGACGTGGGTTCAGGTGTCCCCTCCCTGATGGCTATAAATCTACCATGCTCTGCTAATTCTATGTGAGCACTGTTAGGCGTCCATTTGTATTTGCCAATTAGGAGCAGCTTGTAGAATATGTGTCGTCCAAAGCGTTGCCTTAATACGATATGCGTATCATTAGCTAGTATCCATATGGAGATAGTTTAGTAGAGGAAGAAATAAACACCTATGTCTCTTTGTCCGTGAAATTGCATTGGAGAGATGGGTCTATTATATATAGGTGATACATTACACTAGTTGAATTTGACCACGCACCAACTCCAACAAGTGATACGTGCATGCTAATTGTTATTAGCTTCAAAACCTAGTAAATGCCTTCTTGCACTAGGTACACCCTTGAATTTTTGTCCTTTACAACCTGATCGATGTACAACCTGTTTGCTTGAAAGTAATTTTAGTTGATTCTTTGATGGAGCGCTAAGACTATGCGTGGAACATTAGTTTTTATTATCTAAAACTACCGCCGTGTGATATGCAGGTGCCTAGCTTTTTTTTATTAGTTTTTATTATATAAAGTACCTCCCTGGAACATTGTTTGTGACCTTGTTTCCACTGACATGCAGGATATTGTTTGCTGCTTATGCTTTTCTGATCGACAGTATCAGGCAGTAACACATTAATTAGTCTCTTGGTTACTTGAAATCAAATCCATGATTTTGTTATGTACTGTTTACTCACAGTTAAGTACAAGTTAACCTTTCATGTTAAGGCAAACCTGAGAACACTTGCTTGTGAGAACCAACTGGACTTCTTAGATATATCCAAGTGAAGATGTATTGTTACTATGGCAGTGAATTTTATCTATGTGAGATTAGAATTTGAGTGCCATCATTCATCTTATGGTATCTTGTTCTCTGTGATAACTGTTGACTTGCAAGATACAATGTTGATTTACTATATATACCCGCACAGCAAGTATATGGTGTTGTCTTATGGTTATGCTGCCTATGTCACCGATATTTAACTCTGCTATCTCATTATGTCTTTATTATAAGCTTGGCTAACCTTGTAGATGTTGTCCTTCATTCATCTACAGGACATCATCATGCATATGTTTATTCGGTTTGAACTTTGCATATGTTTTTTTGGTTTGAACTTTGCATATGTTTATTTAGTTTGAACTCTGCATGACATGAAGTAATTATTTCTAGTGTTTTTTTCAACTTTTTTTCGCTGTCACTTGATATATACTTAGATTTTGTTCTACTTGGATGCATTGGTACCCCCCCATCATCAAGCGCACGGATGCAATGGTGGCAAGAAGATGATGGTCATGTGCATCATCAAGCACACCATGGTGATAATCTACCTCCTCACAAATGCTAACTAAATCCAGATCGACGTTGTCATCCACATGTGTCTCTCTCGGTTCCCTTTATCCTGCGTTTGTGATGTTAGTCTATGTGCTTTGACTAGTAATGTTAGATCTTGCCTTTTGAATGGATGGTCGTGGTAGTAGAATGGCATTGTTGTTTTAGGTGCAATGTGTTGCGGTGAGGTTACAGGACCTGCACTTCATGCATATTCATAGTCTCTGTTTTCTTGTATGAATAAAAAAGCATGGTACTAGCTGGATTTGTGTTATCATTCTATATACAGAACTGTTCTTTTTTGAATGGATTGTTGATAATATATTGGTTCTATTTGTTCTGGTTCTTCTCAGCTTATTCATGTAACAGGGTGGACGGCATGTTGCTGTTCTGTTAGCCCAGTTCTGAATGATCGCTATCGAAGGAGCTCCATGCTGAAGAAGAAAACACTTGTAGAGCTTATGAAGTATCTAGTTGTTACCCTATAGAGCTTGTAATTGTGATTGCCATACCTGTAGAGCTTGTATCGTTATTCCACCTGTAGAGCTTGTATCGTTATTCCACTTGTAGAGCTTGTAAAGTTTGTGTAAAGAGTATTACGTGTTATTTCGAGAGTAGGAGCTGCATGAATCTGGTTGATATAATTTGAAGTATTACACGTGTTTTATGTCAGTGCAATTTGAATACTGCCAATTTAAATACCAGTTACTTATTTACTGTTAAATTGAAATATGAATAATATGACGCTGACAGCTGGGACCCATGTGACAAGTGGACCCCTTTTAATATAAAAAATAAAAAATAAAAACTGTTGAGAAAAAGGGCCCAACCTAGAAATAAAAAGGCTAAAATGTGGGCTTGGCCCATGTAGTCAACCAAATTAATAGGGAAAAAATATTCTAAAAAGGCTGAATTGTTGGGCTAGGCCCATCTAGAACACCGAATTGGACTGGGCTGATTCTTGTGCCACATCAGATTGCCACGTTGGATGCCTACGTGGCCTGAGGAGGCTGCTAGTGACCAAAACAAAACAGTAGGCATATTTTGGTCGTAAACGTCTAGGACCTTCTCACAGAGAAGGTCGTTAATTTCAGTTTACGACCGCCAGCTTTTGACCTTCTGGTTTTGGTCACAGAAAGGTCGCAAATGAAAAACTGTGACCTTTCAGAGACCAATAGTGAAGGTCACAAGTTGACATATTTCTTGTAGTGCACGTATTGTATTGTTGCCATCGAGGATAACAAGATGGGTTTTCTTCATATTGCATGAGTCTATCCCTCTACATCATGTCATCTTGCTTAAGGCATTACTCTGTTTTTAACTTAATACTCTAGATGCATGCTGGATAGCGGTCGATGAGTGGAGTAATAGTAGTAGATGCAAGCAGGAGTCGGTCTACTTGTCTCGGACGTGATGCCCATATACATTATCATACCTAGATATTCTCATAAATATGCTCAATTCTGTCAATTGCTCAACAGTAATTTGTTCACCCACCGTAGAACACTTATGCTCTTGAGAGAAGCCACTAGTGAAACCTATGGCCCCCGGGTCTATCTTTATCATATTAATCTCCTACTACTTAGTTATTTCCTTTGCTATTTCCTTTGCCTTTATTTTACTTTGCATCTTTATCATAAAAATACCAAAAATATTATCTTATCATATCTATCAGATGTCACTCTCGTAAGTGGCCTTATAAGGATTGACAACCCCTATTTGCGTTGGTTGCGAGGATTTATTTGTTTTGTGCAGGTACGAGGGACTCGCTCGTAGCCTCCTACTGGATTGATACCTTGGTTCTCAAAAACTGAGGGAAATACTTATGCTACTTTGCTGCATCATCCCTTCCTCTTCGGGGAAAACCAACGCAGTGCTCAAGAGGTAGCAGGCGCTACTGGGCCTAATTCGGATAGAGCATAACGGGCCCTGGGTTAGCGGGCTGTAAATGGGCTATATGCGAACAGGCCGTAAACAGGCTTTCCATGGGCCAGCCCGCCACCTTTTGACCAAGTCAAACAGGTCGGCCTTTTCACAGGAATGGGCCTCTGTTGGGCCGTGCCACGTGTCGCCGTATCATAGGCGCCTATGGTCCAATGATCGGATGACATATGTCCCAACGGTAAGACGACACGTGTTTCCTCCAGCCAATGATGATTTTACACGTGGAAAATCCCCATTGGTCAGGGCTGTTAACGGGTTATCGGATTCAAAACCCGACCCGATAGCTTAACGGCGTTCCCTTACGATGAATGCCACGTGTCGGTCACCCTTGACGAAAGCACTTCTGTGATGCAAGCACTTCTGTGATGCGCGATTTATTGTCATGGAAGTGGACACTTCTGTGATGATAATTTTGGTAATGTCATGGAAAACTTTACGACAGCACAAGTATGACTATCTTGATTCTGTCATAAAATCGTCATGGATATACATGCATGACAAAAAATGCGACCTACTGTGACAAACACGTATCATCACGGAAGTGTATTTTTTTATAGTGTATTAGATTCCAATTTCCATTAAGAAAAGGCATGGAACACTTTCCTAGAAAGAAAATTAAATTACTTTATGAATCTATTATGAGAGCCACTTATGGATTGCCTACCAAAGATGGCAATACCTAGATCTATCCTTGCTTGTTATGCCTAGCTAGGGGCGTTAAACGATAGCGCTTGTTGGGAGGCAACCCAATTTTATTTTTATTCCTTGCTTTTTGCTCCTGTTTAGTAATAAATAATTTATCTAGCCTGTATTTTGGTTGTGTTTTTTGTGTT
This sequence comes from Triticum dicoccoides, assembly GCF_002162155.2. Taxonomy (NCBI): domain Eukaryota; kingdom Viridiplantae; phylum Streptophyta; class Magnoliopsida; order Poales; family Poaceae; genus Triticum; species Triticum dicoccoides. The sequence continues at coordinate 718,833,917 of NC_041384.1, forward strand.
TAAGTAGTGTTTGTGCCAAGTAGAACCGTTGGGAAGACTTGGGAAAAATCTTGTTGAACTTGCTGTAAAAAACAGAAACTTTAGCGCTCACGAGAACTGCTGTCATTTTTATTTGGAAAGTGCTATTTAGTTAATTCGTTTTGCAGACAATTAATAGATAAATTCCTCACGTCCAGAAATTTATTTTAGAATTTTTGGGGTTCCAGATCTTGTGCTAGCTACAGATTACTACAGACTGTTCTGTTTTTGACAGATTCTGTTTTTTGTGTGTTGTTTGCTTATTTTGATGAATCTATGGCTAGTAAAATAGTTTATAAACCATAGAGATGTTGGAATACAATAGGTTTAACACCAAGATAAATAAATAATGAGTTCATTACAGTACCTTGAGTTTTGTGTTGTGAAGTTTTCAAGTTTTGGGTAAAGATTTGATGGATTATGGAACAAGGAGTGGCAAGAGCCTAAGCTTGGGGATGCCCATGGCACCCCCAAGATAATCTAAGGACACCTAAAAGCCAAAGATTGGGGATGCCCCGGAAGGCATCCCCTCTTTCATCTACTTCTATCGGTAACTTTACTTGGAGCTCTATTTTTATTCACCACATGATATGTGTTTTGCTTGGAGCGTCTTGTTTGATTTGAGCCCTTGCTTTTTAGTTTACGACAATCATCCTTGCTGTACACACCTTTTGAGAGAGCCAGGCATGATTTGGAATTTGTTAGAATACTCTATGTGCTTCGCTTATATCTTTTGAGTTATATAGTTTTGCTCTAGTACTTCACTTAAATCTTTTAGAGCACGGTGGTGGACTTGTTTTATAGAAACTATTGATCTCTCATGCTTCACTTAGATTATTTTGAGAGTCATAATAGCATGGTAATTTTCTTAAGATCCTAATATTCTAGGTATTCAAGAATAATAAATTCACTTATGAGTGTGTTGAGTACCATGAGAAGTTTGATACTTGATAATTGTTTTGAGATATGGAGATGGTGATATTAAAGTCATGCTAGTTGAGTAGTTGTGAATTTTAGAAATACTTGTGTTGAAGCTTTTCATTCCCGTAGTATGCACGTATGGTGAACCATTATGTGATGAAGTCGGAGCATGATTTATTTATTGATTGTCTTCCTTATGAGTGTCGGTCGAGGACGAGCGATGGTCTTTTCCTACCAATCTATCCCCCTAGGAGCATGCGCATAATACTTTGCTTTGATAACTTGTAGATTTTCACAATAAGTATATGAGTTATTTATGACTAATGTTGAGTCCATGGATCATACACACTCTCACCCTTCCACCATTGCTAGCGTCTCTAATACCGCGCACCTTTCGCCGGTATCATACAACCACCATATGCCTTCCTCAAAACAGCCACCATACCTACCTATCATGGCATTTCCATAGCCATTCCCAGATATATTGCCATGCAACTTTCCACCTTTCCGTTTATTATGACACACTCCATCATTGTCATATTTCTTAGCATGATCATGTAGTTGACATCGTATTTGTGGCAAAGCCACCGTTCATAATTCTTTCATACTTGTCACTCATGAGTCATTGCATATCCCGATACACCGCCAGAGGCATTCATAGGGAGTCATATCTTGTTCTAAGTATCGAGTTGTAATTCTTGAGTTGTAAGAAAATAAAAGCGTGATGATCATCATTATTAAAGCATTGTCCCAGTGAGGAAAGTATGATGGAGACTATGATTCCCCCACAAGTCGGGATGAGACTCCGGGTGAAAAATAAAAAAAGGAAAAAAGAAGAGGCCATAAAAAAAGAAAAGGCCCAAATAAAAAAATGAGAGAAAAAGGGAGAAGGGACAATGCTACTATCCTTTTACCACACTTGTGCTTCAAAGTAGCACCATGATCTTCATGATAGAGAGCCTCCTATGTTGTCACTTTCATATACTAGTGGGAATTTTTTATTATAGAACATGGCTTGTATATTCCAATGATGGGCTTCCTCGAAAATGCCCTAGGTCTTCATGAGCAAGCAAGTTGGATGCACACCCACTTAGTTTCTTTTGTTGAGCTTTCATATACTTATAGCTCTCGTGCATCCGTTGCATGGCAATCCCTACTCACTCACATTGATATCTATTGATGGGCATCTCCATAGCCCGTTGATACACCTAGTTGATGTGAGACTATCTTCCCCTTTTTGTCTTCTCCACAACAACCACTCTATTCCACCTATAGTGCTATATCCATGGCTCACGCTCATGTATTGCATGAAGATTGAAAAAGTTTTGAGAATGTCAAAAGTATGAAACAATTGCTCGGCTTGTCATCGGGGTTGTGCATGATTTAAATACTTTGTGTGGTGAAGATGGAGTATAGCCAGACTATATTATTTTGTAGGGATAACTTTCTTTAGCCATGTTATTTTGAGAAGACATAATTTCTTAGTTAGTATGCTTGAAGTATTGTTATTTTCTATGTCAATATGAACTTCTGTCTTGAATCTTTCGGATCTGAATATTCATACCACAATTAAGAAGAATTACATTAAAATTATGCCAAGTAGCACTCCGCATCAAAAAATTAGTTTTTATCATTTACCTACTCGAGGATGAGCATGAATTAAGCTTGGGGATGCTTGATACGTCTCCAACGTATCTATAATTTTTGATTGCTCCATGCTATATTATCTACTATTTTGGACATTATTGGGCTTTATTATCCACTTTTATATTATTTTTGGGACTAACCTATTAACTGGAGGCCCAACCCAGAATTGTTGTTTTTTTTGCTTATTTTAGGGTTTCGAAGAAAAGGAATATCAAACGGAGTCCAAACGGAATGAAACCTTCGGGAACGTGATTTTCTCAACGAACAAGACCCAGGAGACTTGGACCCTACGTCAAGACACAAAAGAGGAGGCCACGAGGTAGGGGGCGCGCCTACCCCCCCTCCCAGGCGCGCCCTCCACCTTCGTGGGCCCCCTGTTGCTCCACCGACGTACTCCTTCCTCCTATATATACCTACGTACCCCCAAACGATCAGATACGGAGCCAAAACCCTAATTCCACCACCGAAACTTTCTGTATCCACGAGATCCCATCCTGGGGCCTGTTCCGGAGCTCCGCCGGAGGGGGCATCGATCACAGAGGGCTTCTAGATCAACACCATAGCCTCTCCGATGAAGTGTGAGTAGTTTACTTCAGACATACGGGTCCATAGTTAGTAGCTAGATGGTTTCTTCTCTCTTTTTGGATCTCAATACAAAGTTCTCCCCCTCTCTTGTGGAGATCTATTCGATGTAATCTTATTTTTACGGTGTGTTTGTTGAGACCGATGAATTGTGGGTTTATGATCAAGTCTATCTATGAATAATATTTGAATCTTCTCTGAATTCTTTTATGTATGATTGGTTATCTTTGCAAGTCTCTTCGAATTATCAGTTTGGTTTGGCCTACTAGATTGATCTTTCTTGCAATGGGAGAAGTGCTTAGCTTTGGGTTGAATCTTGTGGTGTCCTTTCCTAGTGACAGTAGGGACAGCAAGGCATGTACTGTATTGTTGCCATCGAGGATAACAAGATGGGGTTTTCATCATATTGCATGAGTTTATCCCTCTACATCATGTCATCTTGCTTAAGGCGTTACTCTTTGTTCATTAACTTAATACTCTAGATGCATGCTAGATAGCGGTCGATGAGTGGAGTGATAGTAGTAGATGCAGGCAGGAGTTGGTCTACTTGTCTCGGATGTGATGCCTATATACATGATCATACCTAGATATTCTCATAACTATGCTCAATTCTGTCAATTGCTCAACAGTAATTTGTTCACCCACCGTAGAATACTTATGCTCTCGAGAGAAGCCACAAGTGAAACCTATGGCCCCCGGGTCTATCTTCATCATATTAATCTACCAATACTTAGTTATTTCCTTTTGCTTTTACTTTGCTTTTATTTTACTTTGCATCTTTATCATAAAAATACCAAAAATATTATCTTATCATATCTATCAGATGTCACTCTCGTAAGTGGCCTTGTAAGGATTGACAACCCCTATTTGCGTTGGTTGCGAGGATTTATTTGTTTTGTGCAGGTACGAGGACTGGCGCGTAGCCTCCTACTAGATTGATACCTTGGTTCTCAAAAACTGAGGGAAATACTTATGCTACTTTGCTGCATCATCCCTTCCTCTTCAGGGAAAACCAACACAGTACTCAAGAGGTAGCACTGTTCGTCGTGCTTAAGGCCGTAAAGGTAGAAATCAAGAAGGAGCATCAAGTGTTGATGGTTAACAAGAGCACTGGTTTCAAAGAAGGGCAAGGGCAAGAAGGTAGACTTCTTGAATGGCAAGCCAGTTGCCGCTCCAGTGAAGAAAACCCCAAGAACCCAAACCCGAGACAAAGTGCTTCAATTATGGGAACGGTCACTGGTAGCGGATCTGCCTCAAATACTTGGTAGATAAGAAGGCTGTCAACTTCAGCAAAAGTACATTTGATATATGTGTGTTATTGATGTGTACCTTACTAGTACTCCTAGTAGCACCTGGGTATTAGATACCGGTTCAGTTGCTAATATTGGTAACTCGAAACAAAAGCTACGGAATTAACGGAGACTAGCTAAGGGCGAGGTGACGATGTGTGTTGGAAGTGTTTCCAAGGTTGATGTGATCACCATCACACGCTCCCTCTACCTTCGGGATTAGTGTTGAACCTAGATAAATGTTGTTTGCTTTGGTGTCTGCGTTGAGCATGAACATTATTAGATCATGGTTATAGCAATACGGTTATTCATTTAAGTCAGAGAATAATGGTTATTCTGATTACATGAATAATACTTTCTATGGTCACGCACCCAATGTGAATGGTTTATTGAATCTCGGTCGTAGTTATACACATGTTCATAACATTGATGCCAAAAGATGTAGAGTTGATAATGATAGTACCACTTTCATGTGGCACTGCCGCTTAGGTCATATTGGTGTAAAACGCATGAAAGAACCTCCATGCTAATGGACTTTTGAAGTAACTTGATTTTGAATCACTTGGCACATGCGAACCATGCCTCCTTGGCAAGATGACTAAAACCCCGTTCTTTGGAACAATGGAACGGGCAAGTGACTTGTTGGAAATACATGCTGATGTTGCGGTTCGATGAGCGTTGACGCGCGCCATGGATATCATTATCTTCTCACCTTCACTGGTGAAGTGAGTAGATATGGGTATATTTACTTAATGAAGCATAAGTCTGAAATGTTTGAAAAGTTCAAGCAATTTTAGAGTTAAGTTGAGAATCATCATAACAAGAAGATCAAGTTCCTTCAAACTGATCAAAGGGGAAGTATCTGAGTTGTGAGTTTGGCAATCACTAAAGACAAGGTGGAATCGTTTCACAGTTGACGCCGCCTAGAACACCATAGAATGATGGTGTGTCCGAATGTCGTAATCGAACCTTATTGGATATGGTGTATGATGTCTCTTACCAATCTACCGCTATTTTTGGGGGTTATGCATTAAAGACAATTACATTCACTTTACATAGGGCACCATCTAAGTCCGTGGAGACGACACCGTATGAACTATGGTTTGGCAAGAAACCAAAGTTGTGGTTTCTTAAGGTTTGGGGCTACGATGCTTATGTCGATAGGCTTCGGTCGGAAAAGCTCAAACCCAAAGCGGAAAATTGTATCTTTATAGAATACCCAAACAAGATGATTGGGTATACCTTCTATCTCAGATCTGAGGGAAAAGTGTTTGTCGCTAAGAACATGTCCTTTCTCAAGAAAGAGTTTCTCTCGAAAGAATTGAGTGGGAGGAAGATAGAACTTGATGAGGTTGTTGAACCTTCACTTCAACCAGAGAATAGCGCAGCACAGAAAGATGTTTCTATGGCAACTACGTCAGTTGAAGAGAAAGCTAACAATGATGATCATGAAGCTTCAGATCAAATTACTATCGAACCTCATAGGTCGACAAGGGTGTGTACAACTTCTCAGTGGTAACCCTATGCCAAAGGTCATGTTGTTGGACAACGATGAACCTATATATGAGCTATGAATAACAGATGCTGGGCCCGGATTTCAACAAATGGCTAGAAGCCATGAAATCTGAGATAGGATCCATGCATGAGAACAAAGTATGGACTTTGCTGGACTTGCACGATGAACGGCAAGCCATTGAGAATAAATGGATGTTTAAGAAGAAGACAGATGCTGATGGTAATGTCACCATTTGTGAAGCTCGACTTGTCTCAAAGAAGTTTCCGACAAGTTCAAGGAGTTGACTACGATGAGACTCTCTCAATCATAGCGAAAAGTCTGTTAGAACTATGTTAGTAGTTGCTGCATTTTCATTTATGAAATCAGGCAGATGGATGTCAAAACAAAGTTTCCTTGACGGTTTCCATGAGGAAAGGTTGTATGTGATGCAACCAAAAGGTTTTTGTCAATCCTAAGGATGCTAAAAGGTATGCAAACTCCAGTGATCCTTCTATGGACTGGAGCAAGCATCTCGGAGTTGGAACATATGCTTTATAAGGCGATCAAAGCATTTGGGTTTGTACAAAGTTTACATGAAACTTGTATTTGCAAGAAAGTGAGTGGGAGCACTACAACATTTCTGATAGGTATATATGGATGACATATTGTTGATCGGAAATGATGTAGAATTTCTAGAAAGCATAAAAGGTTGTTTGACTGGAGTTTTTCAAAGGAAGACCTGTGTAAAACTGCTTATATGTTGGGTATCAAGATCTATAGAGATAGATCAAGACGCCTGATAAGACTTTCACAGAGCACATACCTTGACATGATCTTGAAGGATTTCAAGATGGATCAGTCAAAGAAGGAGTTCTTGCCTGAGTTGTGAGGTGTGAAGTTAAGACTGGAAGCTCGACCACGGCAGAAGAAAGAGAAAGGACGAAAGTCGTCCCCTATGCCTTAGCCATAGGCTCTATACGATATGCCATGCTTTGTACCGCGATGTGCCTTGCCACGTGTCTGGCAAGGGGGTACAAGAGTGATCCAGGAGTGGATCATTGGACAGCGGTCAAAATTGTCCTTAGGAATAAGGAATGTTTCTCGGTTATGTAGGTGATAAAGAGTTCGGCGTAAAGGGTTACGTCGATGCAAGCTTTAACACCTATCCGGATGACTCTGAGTAGCAAACCGGATACGTATAGTGGAGAAACCATTTGGAATAGCTCCAAGTGCTGCATAGTAGCAACATCTACAATATGAAATCGAGAATAGCTCCAAGTGCTGAATGTTGCAGACCCATTGACTGACACTTCTCTCGTAAGCATAACATGATCAAACACTAGAACACATTGAGTGTTAATCACATGGTGATCTGAACTAGATTATTGACTCTAGTAAACTCTTGGGTCTTAATCACATGGCGATGTAAACTAGATTATTGACTTAGTAAATGATACGTCTCCGTCGTATCTATAATTTTTTATTGTTCCATGCCAATATTATTCAACTTTCATATACTTTTTGGCAACTTTTTATATTATTTTTGGGACTAACATATTGATCCAGTGCCCAGTGCCAGTTCCGGTCTGTTGCATGTTTTTGGTTTCGCAGAATATCCATATCAAACGGAGTCCAAACGGGATAAATACGGACGGAGCTTATTTTTGGAAAATATGGAAAATTCGGAAGGAAAATCAACGTGAACCAGTGCCCGAGGTGGTCACAAGGCAGGGGAGCGCCCCCCCCTTAGGGCACGCCCCTACCCTCATGAGCCCACCGTAAGACGGTTGATGCTCTTCTTTTGTCGCAAGAAAGCTAATATTCGGGAAAAAATCACGGTGAAGGTTTCAGGCCAATCGGAGTTACGGATCTCCATATATATACGAAACGGTGAAACAGAGCCAGAAGAGAACGCAGAACCAGAGAGAAACAGAGAGATAGATCCAATCTTGGAGGGGATCTCGCCCCTCCCACGCCATGGGAGCCAAGGACCAGAGGGGAAACCCTTCTCCCATCTAGGGAGGAGGTCAAGGAAGAAGAAGAAGAAGGGGGGCCCTCTCCCCCTTGCTTCCGGTGGCGCCGGAGCGCTGCCGGGGCCACCATCATCACCGCCATCTTCACCAACAACTTCACCGCCATCTTCACCAACTCTTCCCCCCTCTATGTAGCGGTGTAACCTCTCTCTTACCCACTGTAATCTCTACTTAAACATGGTGCTCAACGCTACATATTATTTCCCAATGATGTATGGTTATCCTATGATGTTTGAGTAGATCTGTTTTGTCCTAATAGCTATTTGATGATCAAGATTGGTTTGAGTTGTATGTTTTATTATTGGTGTTGTCCTATGGTGCTCTCTGTGTCGCGCAAGCGTGAGGGATTCCCACTGTAGGGTTTGCAATATGTTCATGATTTGCTTATGGTGGGTGGCGTGAGTGACAGAAGCACAGACCCGAGTAAGTAGGTTGTTTCCGTATGGGATAAAGGTGACTTGATACTTTAATGCTATGGTTGGGTTTTACCTTAATGAATCTTTAGTAGTTGTGGATGCTTGCTAGAGTTCCAATCATAAGTGCATATGATCCAAGTAGAGAAAGTATGTTAGCTTATATATGCCTCTCCCTCAAATAAAATTGCAATAATGATTACCGGTCTAGTTATCGATTGCCTAGGGACAAATAACTTTCTTGTTGACAAAAGCTCTCTACTAAAACTAATTTAGTTGTGTCTTTATCTAAACAGCCCCTAGCTTTTATTTTCGTGTTCTTTACTTTCTTGCAAGCTTACCCAAAAACACCTACAAAGTACTTCTAGTTTCATACTTGTTCTAGGTAAAGCGAACGTCAAGCGTGCGTAGAGTTGTATCGGTGGTCGATAGAACTTGAGGGAATATTTGTTCTACCTTTAGCTCCTCGTTGGGTTCGACACTCTTACTTATCGAAAGAGGCTACAATTGATCCCCTATACTTGTGGGTTATCAGTAAACTCTTTGGGTGTTATCACATGGCGATGTGAACTATGAGTGTTAATTACATAACGATGTGAACTAGATTGTTGACTCTAGTGCAAGTGGGAGACTGTTGGAAATATGCCCTAGAGGCAATAATAAAATGGTTATTATTATATTTCCTTGTTCATGATAATTGTCTATTGTTCATGCTATAATTGTATTAACCGGAAACCGTAATACATGTGTGAATACATGGACCACAACATGTCCCTAGTAAGCCTCTAGTTGACTAGCTCGTTGATCAATAGATGGTTATGGTTTCCTGATCATGGACATTGGATGTCATTGATAACGGGATCGCATCATTAGGAGAATGATGTCATGGACAAGACCCAATCCTAAGCATAGCACAAGATCGTGTAGTTCGTTTGCTAGAGCTTTTCTAATGTCAAGTATCATTTCCTTAGACCATGAGATTGTGCAACTCCCGGATACCGTAGGAATGCTTTGGGTGTACCAAACGTCACAACGTAACTGGGTTGCTATAAAGGTGCACTACAGGTGTCTCCGAAAGTGTCTGTTGGGTTGGCACGAATCGAGACTAGGATTTGTCACTCTGTATGACGAAGAGGTATCTCTGGGCCCACTCGGTAATGCATCAACATAATGAGCCCAATGTGACTAAGGAGTTAGCCACAGGATCATGCATTACGGAACGAGTAAAGTGACTTGCCGGTAACGAGATTGAACGAGGTATGGGGATACTGACGATCGAATCTCGAGCAAGTAACATACCGATAGACAAAGGGAATTGTATACATGATTGATTGAATCCCCGACATCGTGGTTCATCCGATGAGATCATCGTGGAACATGTGGGAGCCAATATGGGTATCCAGATCCCTCTATTGGTTATTGGCTGAAGAGATGTCTCGGTCATGTCTGCATGGTTCCCGAACCTGTAGGGTCTACACATTTAAGGTTCGGTGACGCTAGAGTTGCTATGGGAAATAGTATCTGGTTACCGAAGGTTGTTCGGAGTCCCGAATGAGATCCCGGATGTGAGGAGGAGTTTCGGAATGGACCGGAGGTGAAGATCGATATATTGGACGAAGGGTATTGGAGTCCGGAATTGTTCCAGGGGTACCGGGTGACGACCAGCGTGTCCGAAAGGGGTTTCGGAGGCCCCGGCAAGCGTTGGGGGGCCTTATGGGCCAAGGGGAGGGGGCACATCAGCCCACTAAGGGCTTGAGCGCCCCTCCCACAACATCTCACATAACTTGGAGACGTGGGGGCGCCTCCCCTAGGGCAGCCACCCCTCCCGGCTTGGGGGCAAGTTTCCTAGGGGTGGGGGCGCCCAAACCCATCTAGGGTTTCCCCTATGGCCGCCGCCCCTCCCCTAGGGAACCCTAGGGCGCCTCCTCCACCCCCTTCCCCCTATATATAGTGAGGGAGAGAGAGGGCAGCCGCACCCTTCCCCTGGCGCAGCCCCTCCCCCTCTCCTACACCTCCTCCTCCGTAGCGCTTGGCGAAGCCCTGCCGGAGAACCACGAGCTCCATCACCACCACGCCGTCGTGTTGTCGGAGTTCTCCCTCAACTTCTCCTCTCCCCTTGCTGGATCAAGAAGGAGGAGACGTCCTCGGGTTGCACGTGTGTTGAACGCGGAGGCGCCGTTGTTCGGCACTTAGATCGGAATCGACCGTGATCTGAATCGCTGCCTGTACGACTCCACCAACCGCGTTCTTGTAATGCTTCCGCTTAGCGATCTTCAAGTATGAAGATGCACTCCCTCTCTCTCTTGTTGCTAGTATCTCCTAGATTGATCTTGGTGACACGTAGGAATTTTTTTAAAATTATTGCTACGTTCCCCAACAGGGAGGATGGGGTCTCTGGCGGCGGCGCGGTTGCGCTCCCCGTCGCACGCGGGCCAACGTAGCAGGAGAAGCGTTATTTATTTCAATGTCATTTTTCCTGCTGCAAAGAATCAATCATCCACTGTTATAAAAGTATGTGATGCCTCCTATCACTGTATGTGGCTTAGCCTTAGTCTCTACTACTCTGTCCAACCATATTTGCTGTCCCTAGAAAGTATTAGTACCGAACAAACACGGACGTAGTCATGAACTGATGGGCCAGGAGAGATAGAGAAGTAACAAATGAGCAACTTAGGATTAGTTAAGGCTGGACGCACCCATAGAAGTGGGAGGCATCTGGACACGGACTCCTTGAGTGAGCTCAAGGGAAAGCACTAGGATAATCTACCCAGGGAGTTTTTTGATCTACCCAGGGAGTTGGTGTTGCGATCGAGGCAACAATTTAAATTGTCGTGGTGCGAGCGGATGAATTTAAAAGAGGTGAGTCATCAACAGGCCAAAATCAGAAGAAACATAGAAGACATAGTGTCAAGATTAGAAGGAGATTGTCATTGATAATCTTAAGTTAGAAGCTCGATGGCGACGTGAGTCCATAGTGCATGCCAGTTGTGTCCTGCACGTATGCCGTGTTAGCTAGATGTGTTCTAGTAGGTTTCTTGTAGGACGACCCTATGCGTCGTCCGACGAATAATAAGAAAATATCTGCCGCCTCGCTAACCATTCGATCGACACATTAATGGTCGTCATATATACCCGCGTAAGTAGCCATTTCTTTGCAATAAGATTGGTGTTGTAGAAGACCCTCTGCAACAGCAAGCTTCTTGCAATCACCCGAGCCTATACGTTTTTATTTTTCGCAACAAAGGTCTTGTTGCGGGAATTTTTGCAACAAAGGTCTTGTTGCGGGAATTTTCGCAACAAAGGTCTTGTTGCAGAAATTTTGGCAATGTGTTTTATTTTTTATTTTTTGCAATAGAGATCTTGTTGCAGATTTTTTTTGCAATAAAGGTCTTGTTGCAGAAAATGTAAAGATCGATAGAATCCTTTTGGAACATGGTCGTGTTCCAGAATTTTTTTGCAACTAGGATCCTGTTGCAGATTTTTTTTGCAAATAAAGACCTCGACATGACGGAGAAGGTTTCGGCAGCAGGAGGAGCTTGAGGTGGTGGCGCCATGGCCGACTATGGCCGAGCTGGTCGTTGGCGTCAGATGGCAGCCGCCTGTGTTTCAGACACCTCGCCAGTCGCGGTTGTGGTGTGCGTGGTGGTGCAGCTCGCAACTTCAATGCTCCATGCACGTCGCTCACCGCTGTTATCATGGCCGGTTGCTGGACTTGGGAAGTCCATCATTGCTAGCAAACACCATTCGTCTTTGTAGAAGACGACTGATGCAAGCGGTTACAAATTAATGAAGAGAAGAAATGAGTGGAGGGAAGAGATTGTAGAAGCGATAAGGTTAGGAAGAGAGATATGGATGGACTATGGGGACACGTGTTGCTTAGCAATGGTGGATGACGCGTTGGAGTTTTCCGCCGGCTGGAGGGAAGCTTTTCCCTTTCTTGTAGGTATAGGCTTAGGTTAATTATGATGAAGGTTGCCGGTGATTAAGAGTCTTTGTAGTACTAGGAAGGTCTAGTGCGAGTCGGTTTCAAGAGCAAGTACATGTAGGTTTAGGAAGTCTATGGGCTGGCTGCTCCTACATATATATGTGCACGAGGGGCTGCAGCGAGCTGAAAAAGGAGAAAATAAAGAGGAAAATAGGGGCACCACGGAAACGGCGCAGCAGAACAACAACCGCCGCCGATGAAGAGACAAGTAGCTCGGAAGGGTTCAATCTGTAGACACACGAACAATGATGAACGAAGTCCAGATCCATGTGGATCTACCTAAGACAAATGCCACCGAATCCTATGGGATTCGCCGGAGACAAGTGTCCACACGCCCTCCGATGACGCTAGAAGCACAACCGGGACAGGGGCTAGACGCCGAGAACCTTATTACATCTTCGGAGAGTCACCGCCGCCTCGTCTCTCTAAGAAGGACACAAACCCTAGCAAAACTCATAAACGCATCTAAACACGGAGCCCTCCCGCCGGCAAGGGCCGAGATCCACCACGCCTCTATGGCTCTAAGACAACAATAGACGAGGTAGATCGGCGGCTCCGCTGACGGAGGCACAAGAAACCCTAAGCGGTTGGGTTCCCTTGGGTATAGCGAAGGGTTACTCTATATGTACAATCACATATATGTATATATATAAAGTACATCAACATGTTAGATTATTTGAGTAATCTCAGTTTAAATTCAATGCCTGGAACACCAGAACTTTGAATGACCCTTCCGGCTAGAACCAGAATGCCTGGAGCACCTGGCCGTCGGCCTCCACCACCACCTTCTCTTACTCGATAGACCCAGAAGAAACCGCCTCGTCCTCGTCGTACTTCCTACCGGAGCTGATCCCACTTATCGCGAGCCGGCTGACGACCCTACAGGATTTCTTCGCCCTCCGCGCCCGCACCTACCGGGCTCTCCTCCCGCTGTCGCCGTCCAACCTCGCCTCCCAGGCTCCACTCCTCCTCGTCCCCCACAAGGCATCTTCCTCGGAAGCCCTCTTCCACATCCCACTCCGCCGCATCCTCCGCTTCCGCCGCCCCTGCACCGCCCTAGCCCAACAAGACCTCAGAAACACCGAATTTGATTACTTCGGTTGCCGTGTCGCCATCAAAGACAGCGTGGCCAGCCACCGTGAGCTCCGCATCTGCCACCTCCTCACATGCGAGCGAGTCCGTCTACCCGATCCCTGGAAAGGCTACGAAGGAATCATCATTGCCGACAACCTCGTCCTCACCTTTAATCGATACCACCACACCCTCCATTATTGCCGCATTGGGGACAATCACTGGCGGGAGGCGCGGTGCGATGAAGGCTACAGGTTTCGTGACCTGATTTTCGTGAAAGGCACCCTCTACGCATTGATCTATCCAAATTACCGCCTCGCTGTCGTTAAGCTTGACAACAATTCCGTGGTATTCTCGGATCTTGGAGATGCATTAAGTGCAGAGATAGTTCCGTACTGTTCGATGTTCTGGCTAGCGGAGTGCCGCGGTGAGCTATTGCTCATTGTCTCTGAGTACCGTGCACTCAGGTACCATGTTTTCCGGTTGCAAGAGAGGAAGTGGGTGAGGACTACTAGCCTCGATGGGTGTAGCTTGTTCTTTAATACTAGTGGATACCCCGCGCGTTGCTGCGGAAATTTATACTGGTTTTTAGCATCTCTTTAGGGCATAACACAACTTATAAACTTGCTATTGGAAGTGTCTAAGAGGTGAGCAACACTGCAAGAGCCTTGTTGAGTAGACAATGTAAACAAAAGATTTTCCATGAGAGCGATCTAATAAAGTTGTAAACCCCTCACACCTTAGTATACTAAGATATTGGAACATTCGTGAGAAAAAAATAAACGATTCGACCTCCTATAGTCCTACCTACCTCAGTAAGTTAAACTTGGAAAGTTCCATAGGACAACTATTTGTGATCCTCACTTGTTTAGGCAAATGAATTTTCTATAATGGAACAAACATTTTGGTACATAACATGGAGGAACACCCTGGTTCTATTTTCCACTAAAAATGAAACCCATCACAGTCTGTTATTACAACAAAAAGCAAAAGAATCCCCACGAAAAAAAGCAAAAGAAGGAAAACTAACAATAGCTCTTGTGGATATAGTTTAGACAGGTGAACAAAGGTTGCATGCGTCTCATATAGCTTTAGATCGCCAAATGAACAGACAACACAGCTCACAAACAAACGGTACCCACAATTTCTCTTTAGCTGTCTCTGCGTCCACCTCTTCATATTTTCTGGTTGGAGCAGGCTTGCTGGTGTAGCGACCAGACCTCAAACAGTCTGATCTCTGTGCTCAGGTGTCATCCCTGGATCAGTAATGCTGACACCACACAGTACATCGAAGGATTTATAGCAGAGTGGCAATCACACACTTATTACATCGTTATCTCAAAGAAACTTATTACAATAAATATGGCTTAAGGCCATATAGTGTCGAAAACAGCGGAAGACTTGGAAGGTAAATGGGACCATCAACTCCAACGGCATCACTGAGTATAGGGCCACGACCTAAAAACACTATACTCGTCGTCTGAAAAGTCTGCAACATAAGAAGTTGCAGCCCGAATACGGATCAGCACATGGAATATGCTGGCAAAGTAACACATAGAGAGTAATGGAATGAAACAGCTATACTATATGCATATATGGCTGGTGGAAAGCTCTATGGTTACAGTTTTTGCGTAAAGCCAGTTTTTCCCTACTGCAAAGGAATAAATTTATTTAACTATCATGGTGGTTGTGAAACATTGAGAATGGTTGACAGCATTCTCAATCCTAATTAAAAGTAATTAAAACCCAACAACATGAATTAGAAGTAACATGTTGAGATTCACAATGATATTCAAGTACTAGATACTCAAGTTGTCCATAACCGGGGACACGGCTAATCATGATTAGTTTGTACACTCTGCAGAGGTTTGCGCACTTTTCCCCACATGACTCGATCGCCTCCGTTTGTTTTCCCACACTACATGGTGTTTGAGAAACGGATGACCGAGACATAATCTTTCAGAAGCGCTAGCACCTTACATGTGGGGTAGACCATACCACCTACAACCCCTACATCTGCTAGTCCACCCCGTAAGAGTTCGCACAACTTAGTCAACTATGCCAGAGCCCATAGTAGCATGTGGCTGCACACGGAAGTTTCTAGCATGAATTATCTTATGATCCCTTTGAGCCTGGGTGGCGGTCCGAAAAAAAACAGGCAAGTCCTGATAGACATCAGGTGCCTCAATCCACCCAGATGTGTGTTTAAGTTGCCACCTTAGATAAACCATTAAAATTATCAACTCACATCTGTCATGGATTTCACTCACCCAATCCACGTCTACTAGCATAGCATGGCATAATAAGCAAACGCAGAAGTAACTCCCAAAGGTTTGATAATAAACAGGTAATAGGTACTACCTCATCTACTTCCCATCCCACAATTTAATTAGATCCTAATCATGCAATGTGAAAGGATTGATCTAATGCAATAAAACTGGGTTGTAGAAAAGGTATGATCAAAGTGTTACTTGCCTTGCTGATGATCCGCGAGACCTAGGGTTTCGAAGTAACAAGCGGCGCAATCCGGGTGATCTATCGCAGACAAACAACAAGCATACAATAAGTACTCATCTAATGCACAGGTAAAACTCGAACAAGAGAACGAACCAGAAAGTTCAACTTAAGAACTCCGGTTGCAAAGAAAGAACGAACCGAACAAACGACGGAAAACAAACGCCGGAAGAAAACAACTTGGTTCTAGCAAGTTGAAACTAGGTCAAATTTTACCGAGGCAAAAACTTGTTTAAGTTGATCAGACGGAACGGTGGTTTCGAAACGAAACTCCAGGCGCTTGAATCACCTGATTCAGATAAACGAGCGAGAAGAAAGACTAGAACGAAGATCGGTTCTGAGATCGCGATCGCGGAATAAATCCGACGAAAAGAAAAAGAAGAACGATTAAACGAACGGACGTTCGTTAAACCAGAAGAATCGGTGATCACGTTCGTTAAGACGAACGGTCCGGCGAATGGTCCAAGGCAACTAAATCGGAAGAGAAAACGAATCTGATCTAGGGTTTTGGAGAAGAAAACCGAACGAAAAACCGATCTAGAAAACCGGAACGGTTTAGAAAAGAACCGGAAAGAAAACGAATCGGAAGAGAAGAAAAGAATCGGAACGGTTTATAAGAAAAACCGAACCGAGGAAGAAAAAGAGACGCGGCGTGGGGCAACCTTGGCGAGGGGCTCCGGCGAACGGCGGCGTAGGGCGGCGGCGGCGTGGGCAAGGTGCGGCGGCGGCGGTGGTGAGGGGCGGCGCGGCTAAGGCGGCGGCGGCGGTGGTGAGGGGCGCGGGGTGGTGCAGGGCTTGGGGAGGCGCGGGGCTTTTGATTTGATGTTTTAGAGGGGGGTGTGGGGGTATTTATATAGGTGAGGGGAGAGGAGACTTGGGGTAGGGCACAAGAAATAGACTAGGAATAGGAAAACAAAACAAAGGAAAGGGGAGGGGCTAACCGACCTAAGTCCCGCTGGGACTCGGCCAGGGAGCGGCGGCGGCTGCCTGGGCGCCTGGCGCCTGGCGCCTGCGCTGCGCGAGGGAAGGGGCCGGCTGGCTAGGCCTTTGGCCCGGCTGGCCTGGCGGGAGGCTCCTTTTTTTTTAAATCAGTTCCGCGCAGAAAAACAAAAAGAAAATCTGAACGAACTCCGAAAAATCTAAAGTAAATTTTCCCCGACTCCTAAAAATGAGCCGAACAAAATGAACTTTTCTCCGGGCCTAAAATGCAATTTTGAAAACGCGCATTTTTCCCTATCCAAATAAAACGCAAATAAAACTCCGGCAAAAACCAAAATTGATCTATTTATTAAATCTTCATTTTTCTTATATTTTGGGAAAATCATATTATTCCCTCTCTCATATATTTTGACACCGGAAAATAATTGAAGATAAAATAAATAAATCAAATGATCCTCTTTTCAAATTCGAGAAAAATTCTCAAATATGAAAATAACGAAATCTCCAACTCTCTCCGAGGGTCCTTGAGTTGCCTGAAATTTCTGGGATCAACCAAAATGCAAGAAAATATGGTATGCATGATGATCTAATATATAACATTCCAAATTGAAAATTTGGGATGTTACAAACCTACCCCCCTTAAGATGAATCTCGCCCTCGAGATTCGGGTTGGCTAGAAAATAGGTGAGGGTGGTCCTTGAGCAAATCTTCTTCTCTCTCCCAGGTGGCTTCATCCTCTGAGTGGTGGTTCCACTGAACTTTGCAAAACTTGATAACCTTGCTGCGAGTAACTCTGCTAGCATAATCGAGAATCTTTACTGGCTTCTCCTCATACGTTAAGTCGTTATCCAACTGAATCGCTTCGAGTGGCACTGTATCTCTTAGCGGTACTTCCGCCATTTCGGCATGACATTTCTTCAGCTGAGAAACATGGAATACATCATGAACTCCTGACAGTCCCTCTGGTAATTCCAACTTATAAGCGACTTCTCCCATACGTTGCAAGATCTTATACGGTCCAACGAAACGCGGTGCTAATTTTCCCTTAACTCCAAAGCGCTTAACTCCTTGAAGTGGGGATACTCGAAGGTAAACTCTGTCTCCGGTTTCGTAAACTGTCTCCTTGCGTTTAGAATATGCGTAGCTCTTCTGCCTGGACTGGGCTACCTTGAGCCTATCGCGAATCAACTTAACTTTCCGTTCAGACTCCTTAATCAAATCTGGTCCAAAGAATTGACGGTCTCCAACTTCGTCCCATGACAACGGTGTCCTGCACCTCCTTCCGTATAAAGCTTCGAAAGGTGCCATCTTCAAACTGGTTTGGTAACTGTTGTTATAAGAAAACTCTGCATACGGCAAGTTATCGTCCCAACTAGATCCATAATCTAGTGCACAAGCTCTCAGCATATCTTCCAAAATCTGATTGACTCTCTCGGTCTGTCCATCTGTCTGCGGATGAAAAGTTGTGCTGAACTCTAGTCTGGTTCCTAAAGTTTCATGTAACTGATTCCAAAACTTTGAGGTAAATTGGGTTCCTCTATCTGATACGATACTCCTCGGAACTCCATGCAAACAAATGATCCTAGTCATGTAGATCTTTGCCAACTTAGCACTGGTGTAAGTGGTCTTAACTGGTATAAAATGTGCTACCTTCGTCAAACGATCAACTACTACCCATATCGAGTCATGGACTGCTTTCGTCCTGGGTAGTCCTGTGATAAAATCCATGCCTATCTTATCCCACTTCCATTCGGGTATTGGCAATGGTTGTAACAATCCTGCTGGCTTCTGATGCTTTGCCTTTACTCTCTGACATACGTCACAAACTGCTACATATGCTGCAATATCCTTCTTCATTCTGGTCCATCAGAATGTTTCCTTCAAATCCAAATACATCTTGGTATTCCCTGGGTGAATCGAATACAGTGAATCATGTGCCTCTTGCAAAATCAACTTCCTGATCTCCGGGTCTTTTGGCACATAAACATGATCCTCAAACCATAGGGTATCGTGTTCATCCTCACGAAATCCCTTTGCTTTTCCTTCGCTCAATTTCTCTTTTATAGAAGCAATCTCCTTGTCAGATTTCTGAGCTTCTCTGATCTTATCCATCAATGTTGACTGAATCTCCAATGCTGCTACATAGCCTCTCGGAACAATTTCCAAACATAGCTCACGAAGGTTTTCTGCTAACTCCTTTGGTATTTTCCCCGTCACTAGGGTGTTGACATGGCTCTTACGGCTCAATGCGTCAGCTACTACATTAGCTTTTCCGAGATGGTAATGCAATCTCATGTCATAATCCTTGATGAGCTCCAACCATCTCCTTTGTCGGAGGTTCAACTCCTTCTGAGTGAAAATGTACTTCAAACTCTTGTGATCCGTATACACTTCACAATGATTTCCAATAAGGAAATGTCTCCACGTCTTCAATGCATGCACTACGGCTGCTAACTCTAAATCATGCGTGGCATAATTCAACTCATGAGGCTTCAGTTGCCGTGAAGCATACGAAACAACTCTTCCTTCCTGCATAAGCACTGCTCCAAGTCCTCGACGTGAAGCGTCGCAATACACCTCATAATCCTTGGTCTGATCTGGCAAGATTAATACTGGTGAGGTGACCAAACGTTTCTTCAACTCCTAGAAATTAGCCTCACACTCCTCAGTCCATTTGAACTTAGTATCCTTCTTCAACAATTCAGTCATAGGCTTTGCAATCTTTGAAAAGTTCTCAATGAATCTCCGGTAGTATCCTGCGAGTCCAAGAAAACTCCGGATCTCTCCAACTGTTGTTGGTGCTTCCCATTCGGTTACGGTCTCAACCTTTGTGGGGTCAACTGCTATACCTTCTCCAGATATAACGTGTCCGAGGAATCCAACTTCCTTTAACCAAAACTCACATTTGCTAAATTTGGCATATAACTGATGTTCCCTTAGTTTCTCCAAAACCAAACGCAAATGTTCCTTATGCTCCTCTTCATTCTTTGAATAAACCAGGATGTCATCAATGAACACTACGACGAACTTATCCAAAAACTCCATAAAAACTTTGTTCATCAGGTTCATAAAATAGGCAGGTGCGTTAGTCAATCCAAATGACATAACGGTATACTCATATAGTCCATATCTCGTGGTGAATGCTGTCTTAGGTATGTCCTGCTCTCGAATCTTCAATTGATGGTACCCTGATCGCAAATCGATCTTGGGAAACACTTTAGCTCCTTGCAATCGATCAAACAGATCGTTGATCATTGGCAATGGGTACTTATTCTTGATGGTTACTTCATTCAATCCCCGATAATCTACAACCATCCTTAATGATCCATCCTTCTTTTCCACCAGAAGCACGGGTGATCCCCAAGGCTAAGAACTTGGGTGAATATAACCTTTATCCAATAACTCCTTAATCTGATTCTTAATTTCCACCAAATCCTTTGCTGGCATCCTATATGGTCGCTTCGATATTGGGCCTGTACCTGGCAATAACTCAATCAAAAACTCAATGTCTCTATCCGGTGGCATGCCTGGCAATTCCTCTGGAAATACATCAGGAAAATCCTTTACCACTGGTACATCCTCTTGCACAACTCCTGTTAGGCAGTTTACTTGTGTCCTGTTTGGCATATGCCGGGATACATACTTGATCCTTCTTCCTTCTGGTGTGGTAAGCAAAATTGACTTACTAGCACACTCAATATTCCCTTTATACTTTGATAACCAATCCATGCCTAATATTACATCCAATCCTTGAGATTCCAATACTATTAGGTCTGAGGGAAACACATAGTTACCAATCCTTAATGGTAACCGATCACACCATCGTCTAGCCATAAACTCCGCTCCTGGTGAGCTTACTAACATGGGTGACCTAAGGGCTTGGGTTGGCAGGTTATATTTATCCACAAATCCCCTTGATATGTATGAATGCGATGCACCAGTATCGAAAAGAACGAGTGCAATAAATGACATAACCAAAAACTTACCTATTACTGCATCGGGTTGATCTTCAACCTCCTCCACATTAATGTGGTTCACCTGTCCCCTATTGAAAGGGTTCGGCTTCTTCCCAGAGCTTCCATTGCCATTTCCATTCTGGCCTTCGGGACATTCATTGGCATAATGTCCGGTCTTGGAACACTTGAAACAAGTGACTTGACTCAGGTCTCTCTTGGTTGGGGTCGATGGGGTGGTCCGGTTCTGGTCGTTGCTTCCTCCATTCCCATTACCATTCTTGTGGCCATTATGGTTGTACGAGCTACCTCCTCCATGGGTGTGCTGAAACTTAAATCCCGGTTTAGGGGTAAAACGGGGCTTCTGCTGGGCTCCAGAGTTATACTTCCCCTGTCCATACTTCCTCTTACGGTTTTCAATCTGCTGTTGCTTCCCTTCAATCATGATGGCACGATCTACCAACTCCTGGTAATTGTTGAAACTCGCTACCATCAACTACATGCTTAGCTCATCATTCAATCCTTCCAGAAACTTCTCCTGCTTAGCTGCATCCGTAGCAACGTCATCTGGCGCATAACGTGCTAACTTGCTGAAGTCGTCAACGTACTGGCCAACTGTCCTTCCTCCTTGGCGTAAGTTGCGAAAATCACGCTTCTTTATGGCCATAGCTCCTGCTGAAACATGGGCAGTGCGGAAAGCTTGCTGAAACTGATCCCATGTGACAGTGTCTACTGGGTAGGTGGCTGTGAAATTCTCCCACCATGCTGCCGCGGGTCCGTCAAGCTGGTGAGCGGCAAACTTCACTTTCTCACCATCCGTGCATCCTGCAGTGGTCAATTCCCTTCCAATCTTACGGAGCCAATCATCTGCTACAATCGGCTCGGTGCTACTAGAAAACACCGGCGGATTCAGCCTAAGGAAACGGGCTAAGTGGTCAACAGGTGGTGGTGGTGGTGGGTTGTTGTTGTTGTTCTGCTGGTTCTGAACTAACATCTGCATCAATTGATTCTGCTGCTGGATCAACTGAGTGAGCTCAGGTGGGAATCCGTTGTCACGTCTCGAAGGCATCTGAGGGTTTAGAAAAGACGAGAATTAAGAATAGAGAGAGGTCTAAAGGGAAAACACTACCCCAATGCACATGAGCAAATGCACACAAAAATCACTTCATTCAATCAAACAAGGGCTTACAACGGTCTAACTATCGCAAAAGTGCTCGAACTATTGTGTTTACAGGGGGAATACTACTACTATCTGGTGGTCTTCTAGAAATTTGAACCGGTGGAAGACTCCATGATATCCGCTCCAGCTTCGTCTTCAAAGTCGGGTTCACTTGGATCCGAATCGGTGTCATCGATGATGATGTAGGCGTCCGGACATGCGACATACTCGTCTTCCTCCTTGGATCCTAACTTCCTCTTGAGTTCTTCAATCTCCTGCTTAAGATCGACATTGTGTCTTGCTAGAGCTACGATCTCGTCCATGTAGTCCTTGCGCGTTGACTTCAGTTCTCCTTCTAGCTCGATGATCCTTCCCTTCGCATTCTTCAACTCTATCATGTCATTGCACATCTGGTTCTCGTGGCGTCGGATGTGCTGGTTTAACTCTTGGATGAAAGATGCAATGGATCTATCCTTCTTGGTGCTGACTAACTCCCATTGTTCATCTCGGCGTCCGCAAATCTGGTAGATAGTGTCCTTGAGATCTTCTTGATAAACTTCTCCAATGCGTCCTATGGTGATATGAGCTGCCATGCTCCTTCCCAGACTCCAGGTTGGTGCATTGAAAACACTATCTATGGGTTTCGTGATTGGCGCGAATGTTCTTTCCGGAACGTGAGCTTGAATCTTCCAGCGCTCCTCTTCAGGCAGAGTGGCGTTGAAGGTTCCCGTGAAACTTGGTAATCCAATATTCAGGTACTTGGTGACTTCCTTCAAGTGATATCCAAAAGGTGTGCCTTCATCTGGTTGGGCGTACTTAATCTTCGCGTTCGTCATCCTAAAAGAGTAGAAAAGATGAGGAGTTAGAAAATGAGAAGAGAGTGATGATGTATGGCTTTAACTTAGTGGTCGTGTCCTACAGTCAGCGTGTGCTCTGATACCATCTCTGTAGCGACCAGACCTCAAACAGTCTGATCTCTGTGCTCAGGTGTCATCCCTGGATCAGTAATGCTGACACCACACAGTACATCGAAGGATTTATAGCAGAGTGGCAATCACACACTTATTACATCATTGTCTCAAAGAAACTTATTACAATAAATATGGCTTAAGGCCATATAGTGTCGAAAACAGCGGAAGACTTGGAAGGTAAATGGGACCATCAACTCCAACGGCATCACTGAGTATAGGGCCACGACCTAAAAGCACTTTACTCGTCGTCTGAAAAGTCTGCAACATAAGAAGTTGCAGCCCGAATACGGGTCAGCACATGGAATATGCTGGCAAAGTAACACATAGAGAGTAATGGAATGAACAGCTATACTATATGCATATATGGCTGGTGGAAAGCTCTATGGTTACAGTTTTTGCATAAAGCCAGTTTTTCCCTACTGCAAAGGAATAAATTTATTTAACTATCATGGTGGTTGTGAAACATTGAGAATGGTTGACAGCATTCTCAATCCCAATTAAAAGTAATTAAAACCCAACAACATTAATTAGAAGTAACATGTTGAGATTCACAATGATATTCAAGTACTAGATACTCAAGTTGTCCATAACCGGGGACACGGCTAATCATGATTAGTTTGTACACTCTGCAGAGGTTTGCGCACTTTTCCCCACATGACTCGATCGCCTCCGTTTGTTTTCCCGCACTACATGATGTTTGAGAAACGGATGACCAAGACATAGTCTTTCAGAAGCGCTAGCACCTTACATGTGGGGTAGACCGTACCACCTACAATCCCTAAATCTGCTAGTCCACCCCGTAAGAGTTCGCACAACTTAGTCAACTATGCCAGAGCCCATAGTAGCATGTGGCTGCACACGGAAGTTTCTAGCATGAATTATCTTATGATCCCTTTGAGCCTGGGTGGAGGTCCGAAAAAAAACAGGCAAGTCCTGATAGACATCAGGTGCCTCAATCCACCCAGATGTGTGTTTAAGTTGCCACCTTAGATAAACCATTAAAATTATCAACTCACATCTGTCATGGATTTCACTCACCCAATCCACGTCTACTAGCATAGCATGGCATAATAAGCAAACGCAGAAGTAACTTCCAAAAGTTTGATAATAAACAGGTAATAGGTACTACCTCATCTACTTCCCATCCCACAATTTAATTAGATCCTAATCATGCAATGTGAAAGGATTGATCTAATGCAATAAAACTGGGTTGTAGAAAAGGTATGATCAAAGTGTTACTTGCCTTGCTGATGATCCGCGAGACCTAGGGTTTCGAAATAACAAGCGGCGCAATCCGGGTGATCTATCGCAGACAAACAACAAGCATACAATAAGTACTCATCTAATGCACAGGTAAAACTCGAACAAGAGAACAAACCAGAAAGTTCAACTTAAGAACTCCGGTTGCAAAGAAAGAACAAACTGAACAAACGACGGAAAACAAACGGCGGAAGAAAACAACTCGGTTCTAGCAAGTTGAAACTAGGTCAAATTTTACCGGGGCAAAAACTTGTTTAAGTTGATTAGACGGAACGGCGGTTTCGAAACGAAACTCCAGGCGCTTGAATCACCTGATTCCGATAAACGAGCGAGAAGAAAGACTAGAACGAAGATCGGATCTGAGATCACGATCGCGGAATAAATCTGACGAAAAGAAAAAGAAGAACGATTAAACGAACGGACGTTCGTTAACCTAGAAGAATCGGTGATCACGTTCGTTAAGACGAATGGTCCGGCGAACGGTCCAAGGCAACTAAATCGGAAGAGAAAACGAATCCGATCTAGGGTTTTGGAGAAGAAAACCGAACGAAAAACCGATCTAGAAAACCGGAACGGTTTAGAAAAGAACCGGAAAGAAAACGAATCGGAAGAGAAGAAAAGAATCGGAACGGTTTATAAGAAAAACCGAACCGAGGAAGAAAAAGAGACGCGGCGCGGGGCAACCTTGGCGAGGGGCTCCGGCGAACGGCGGCGTAGGGCAGCGGCGGCGTGGGCAAGGTGCGGCGGCGGCGGTGGTGAGGGGCGGCGCGGCTAAGGCGGCGGCGGCGGTGGTGAGGGGCGCGGGGTGGTGCGGGGCTTGGGGAGGCGCGAGGCTTTTGATTTGATGTTTTAGAGGGGGGGTGTGGGGGTATTTATATAGGTGAGGGGAGA
Organism: Triticum dicoccoides; assembly: GCF_002162155.2. NCBI lineage: Eukaryota > Viridiplantae > Streptophyta > Magnoliopsida > Poales > Poaceae > Triticum > Triticum dicoccoides. The sequence continues at coordinate 718,859,058 of NC_041384.1, forward strand.
GGAGACTTGGGGTAGGGGACAAGAAATAGACTAGGAATAGGAAAACAAAACAAAGGAAAGGGGAGGGGCTAACCGACCTAAGTCCCGCTGGGACTTGGCCAGGGAGCGGCGGCGGCTGCCTGGGCGCCTGGCGCCTGGCCCCTACGCTGCGCGCGAGGGAAGGGGCCGGCTGGCTGGGCCTTTGGCCCGGCTGGCCTGGCGGGAGGCTCCTTTTTTTTTTTAAATCGGTTCCGCGCAGAAAAACAAAAAGAAAATCTAAACGAACTCCGAAAAATCTAAAGTAAATTTTCCCCGACTCCTAAAAATGAGCCGAACAAAATGAACTTTTCTCCGGGCCTAAAATGCAATTTTGAAAACGCGCATTTTTCACTATCCAAAGAAAACGCAAATAAAACTCCGGCAAAAACCAAAATTGATTTATTTATTAAATCTTCATTTTTCCTATATTTTGGGAAAGTCATATTATTCCCTCTCTCATATATTTTGACACCGGAAAATAATTGAAGATAAAATAAATAAATCAAATGATCCTCTTTTCAAATTCGAGAAAAATTCTCAAATATGAAAATAACGAAATCTCCAACTCTCTCCGAGGGTCCTTGAGTTGCGTGAAATTTCTAGGATCAACCAAAATGCAAGAAAATATGGTATGCATGATGATCTAATGTATAACATTCCAAATTGAAAATTTGGGATGTTACAGCTGGCCTAGGCACAAATCTGAAGCTTCGCTGATGGTTTGGGAACATCATACATAGTATGTCAGCTTCTAATTTAGTTGGTGGATTCAATCCACAAATGTAAAAGCATGAGAGCATCTTATTAAAATGGCCACTGGAAACTGAAGAATTGTGTTGTAGAAATTGCAAAACATCGCTTGCAATCTCTGAAATGATAAACTTAGCACTCCAAACCAAAGTTCTCTATTTGAGTGCCTCTGAAATATAATAAATTGTATTATGTACTCTGTTGGAATCAAAAGCAAAAATAAGCTTGACCTTGAACAAAAACTTTACAACGTCGCATATCTCACAGAGCTCTGTTCAACAATATTAGAAATTCATTAGCTCTACCTGAAGGCACAAACCAAACGCCAGTACCACAATGAAATGGCTGTATAAAAATGAACTTAAAGAGTGAGAAAATTTGAACAAACTATCGAACAGTAAGGATAAAAATAGGTTGCATAAGCCCCATCTTAACTGATGTAAAAGAATACTGCCAGGTCTTGTTACATCAAAATATGGCTGTATCGGTGGCTTTGATGTGGTTGTAAAGCTTTACCTGCAAAACTAAAGATGGATATAAGTTCAGCGATCATATAGAAATAGGTCAGTGTTACTGTTACCCATAATCGCAAATTGGGCAAAATATACTTCAGTTTTCTAGCAGGACTGTAAGAGTATGTTTTATTTAAATTCAATAGATAAGCACCACAATGACAGTGTTGATATGTTGGTAGCATATAAATGATTCCAGCAATGTTGTTTGCTAACTCCCAGAACCGCATGTCACTATATGTAACCTGTAGGTAACAAAAAGTAGTATGTAATAAGCTTACAATCAAGGAATAGAAAATAATAGATACTTTTCAACCAGAGTCCCCTTAAAATTTGAAGAGCAAATATTATTCAATTACTAAGGAGTGAATTTTTTTTCATGGAAGTACAGTCACAGTCAGGAATCCTTGCAAAGTAACTTATATTACCCCCGGGAAGGAAAACTGGGAGAATTTCATCAGTTGATCATTTGCCTTACCTCCCTCGGCAACGAACGTCTAGGAATTCAATCAAGAACGTAGCAAGCATAAAATTGTTAGCGTGGAAGGATGATAAGGGAGGCAGTCAGGCATGACAGGACATGGTGGGATATAAAGTGGAATTAGAAGACAAACAGTACCTTCATGAAACTCAGATTGTTGCGAGCGCTCTGTTCATAAGACCTCAAATCCTCGATGTGATGTCTTCCTGCCCATCATCTCGCAGATCTGGAGGAGGCAAAGTGTGTGCATGTATCTGCATGAAGTTCAACCCTTCCTCCAGATCAATTTTCTTGAGATCATGCCCTTGCCCTGCAGGCCGCCACCGCCGCCGGTTCTATCTCCGGTGGTGGCCGCAAATCGTAGAGGAGGCTAGATTCTGTTGTGTCGGTCGCCGCGTCGCGTTTGTGATGTTTGGGGAGAGGGGGCCAGTTTATGAGGGGGACTCGCAGACGTTTCGATTAGAGAAACGTACGCTTCCGCTTCCGCTTCCGCAGGTTGAGGAAGGAGGAGCAAACGAAAAGGGCGTGGAGCGGACACGGGGACAGGGGGCTCCTATTTAGATATAGAAGATTCTTCAGTTTGTTGGTTGCCTTGGTCCAGATCATCCGACAGTTCGAAGGAACTGCTTGTACTTCATTAGGGTCCCTGGTCAGTGTATCGAGTATTCTTTGGTTGATGGATCTTCGCATAAACTCGCTGCCGACTACCCAGGGCGAGCAACGGAGGATTACGGACCATTTGCTTGGGTCCTCCCAAGCATTTGCTGATGCAATACAATGGGTATCAGAACTGTACAGATTGTTCTCAAGGTAGATTTGCTTCCCGCTGACTTTTATACTCACTTGGCCATTTTCTGTCTGTTATTCAATAATATTTCAAGGGACTTTAGCAAGAAATGTGTATAGGACATGCTGCTCACTTCAAATATTTTAGAATAATGTACAAGAGGCCTGGAAATTAGTCGTGGAGGATGGTTTACTTATTTCTCTATAAAATTGCTTGATGACATCAGCAACTAGTGGAACATCTACGGAATGGAAGAAGACTATCACTTGGCAATAGAATGCATACATATCGCAGACCAAGATATGATGGCCGTGAAAACGGGATGTTGCCCTGATGGGGGAAGGGTTAACCTTGAGCCCCGCCTCGCTGACCCCGCATGCAAAAGACGGGTGAGGTCGTCCAGTAATTGCAATCTCCGGCTGTCTTGAGGTTGCCAAATCCATTGAGGAGCCAAATGGAGTTTATATTAAGATTACAGCATACTAGTCATCAACCTTCCTACTACAACACAGCGAATAATTTCATATGCGGGTGTCAAGCATATATGAATGAGTCTAAATTTAACTGTGTACGTATCAGAATGAGTTTCGTGGACAATTGGTTTTCTTTTTTCTTGGGTGTGCTGCACCTATGTATGTTTTGAGCAGCGTTGTTGCTGCTCTGTCTATGGTTGAATTACACTGTGAGGATTTATGTGCCTGGGTGTTGAATTTTAATGGGTCGGGGAGATGTTTTGTTCTTTTCAGTGATATTTACCCCGCTAAAGCCTAATTCTGTTATATCTCCTTGATGTTCACATTTACTGAATTCTTGCTCTGCGAGAGATATATGAGTTCGTTCCAGGAGAGATACATGCGAAGCAAATGGCACTCACAGGCCAAGTTGCTTTTTTTTGGGAATTCCCGGGCCAAGTTGCTGTTGGCGCTGGCAACATATAGATCTTAAACTAGAATGATTGAGCTTTGTGGGCCTTTTAGTATGCTTTGTGGTCTGTTAGATGACGAAGAGAACTGTGGATCTTTTGGTTGGCTAGTAGTAGTGATTCGTTCAGCTGGTAGGCTGTTAGTTTCATCAGTTTGCTTATCCACTTTTGTGTGTACACGAACAACTCCGTATTTATCAGCTTCTATGCAATGGAGTTGGGTGAGATGCGTACAAGTCCATTAAAATGCCTGGCTCATTGAGCTTCCGAGATTGCACATTGGTCCATCAATAAATAAAGCCCTATGATCCCACTAAGGAATAAAACTAGAAAAAGTCTAAAAAATCCTTTAAGAAGATATATTTTGGGAATATATACGCTTTTCTTTTACGCGCCGAAGATGTGATATATCGGCCATCTAAGCCTCATCCATTGTTATAAAAGCATGTGGTGCTTCCTATCGCTGCATGTAGTTAGTTTTAGTCTCTTATTACCCAGCCATCTTTGCTCTCTCTAAGTATCAGTAAAACATTCTGCGGGAGATAGAGATCTACTCCCTCCGTTCCTAAATACTTGTCTTTCTAGAGATTTCAACAAGTGACTACATACGGCGCAAAATGAATGAATCTACACTTTAAAATATGTCTACATACATCCGTATGTTGAGTCCATTTGAAATGCCTAGAAAGACAAGTATTTGGGAACGGAGGGAGTAAAACATAAGCAAAGTAGGAGATAGAAGTGGGAGGCATCTGGACACATATCCGTTGACTAAGCAGAGGAAGGAGCACTAGGGTGGTTCCAGAATGGAGTCGCAGCATGGAAGTGTGCGAAAAGTCTGAGAATACCTCTCTCGTTGGAGAGGTTTGTTGTGCTAGTTCATAGAGCATGAATGGTCCCAACATCTTAATTGCGTTATCAGAAGTCTGACATACAAGTCTATGTGTGCTTGCAAGTCGATTGTGGCTATGAAGAGGTAATAAATATGAGAAAGAATCTACGTCAAACTCGTTGGTAAAGAACGCGGCAGTGATCCATTTGACGCCGTGCCGCCGTGCTCCGGCCAGCTACGCCGGCCCAGTTTACGTCTGCTGCACTGCAGTACACGCCGCCGCTGGCTGCGCTGCTCTCAGCTGCCCACGCGCAGCACGCGGTCTCCAGCACGATGCACGCGTAGGAAGGGTTGCCCCATTTGAAACTCCGTTACATTTCTCTCCCCAAGAATCCAACATCTCAGCTGTTTGAAACACTGAAGTTCGAATAGTTGTGTAGCTCAAAATATCTAAACAGATTGGGGAATTTGATGCAATGTTTCTAGCTCTCTACATTGTTCATCTCTATTTTTCATGAGTCCGCACCTCTATTGATGGGGCATCAAGGCCAATTTAAATAGCCGTTGGTTGATCTAATCAACACCAAACGAGAGGCGCTCCTAATCACTGTGTATATGATATCACCACTGATTGGGTGGCAAGACCAAATGCTTATAAAATAAATATCACATATATGATTTTACTAGTAGTGAATTGATAACTAATCTAGGTTGATGCCACCGCCGCCCCACTCCTTGACCCCCTCCTTCCCGATCTGTCGCTTTTCCGATCTGATCTAGGGCTTCTAGCCACCTCTAACCCTCTCCTCATCACCGCCGGGGCTCCGCGTGGCAATGCCTTGGCGGGGGATGATGTCAGCGGCGGTGACATTCTCCGTCGTGCTTCCGGGATGCGGTTGTGGTCGAGATCCGCATGTGTGTCCTGGACATGTCCGTCGTCTGCTGTCGGCAACGCAGCGTGGCAGCAATTCAGGGCGGTGGTGCGGCTTTAGTCGTGCGGTTTCCTGATAGCAGACGTCGCCCATGGGCATGTGGGATGATGGAGGTGGTCTAGCCGGGGATGGTTGCGAATCTACCAACGAAAGCCTTGTTTGGCCTCAGTCAGGACCGTCAACAGCAGCGTTCGCAGGCGTCGTTACCTCTTTGGAGTCGTTGTGGGGTGATTCGCATTCCCTATATTCCCCGGGGGACCCGAGATTTGTGCTTTTCGGGATGGATGATGACGATGTTCCTGCCTCATCGCCACCCATGAGGGCGTCATCTTTGGGGTTACACACTGTATGGAAGGACACGTGTTTGGCTTGGTGGTTGGATGCAGGTCTCCTTGTGCTTCTCGTGGGGTGACCAAGGTGGAGTGGTGTGCCATCTACAGTATTGACAAATGCTATTCTTGGCGGCAAGGTGCTTCTGGGTTTTGGACGCTGAATACTGCTTGATGTGGGCGCGTGCAGGAGGCTGACACTGTCCGGCGTCTAGGACGGAAGGGTCTAGCAAGATCCGTGCATTGATTGCTCCTTAGGATGGGACTGCAGAAGAAGGCGGCGACGATTCTACAGCATGCACATGTGGTCCATGTTGAGGGTCTGCTAGATAAGTTGGTGCTCCGGGCTAGCCGGCAGGCGACTTGGTGAGGCCACCGTATTTCTTGCTATGCATGGCGCGAGGTCAGGGCACATCATCTATCTTGTAGGTAGGATGACCGTTTTTGCCAGGAAGGTATCTTTGGGTTGATATATGTAATTATTTTGTAAGGCCTTGTTAAATAATGCAGTAAAGATGACTGTGTGCATCGGTCGATGCAAAGATCAGAGGTAATGCTCCTTTTCAAAAAAAAAATTATGATTTCACCAGAGTTCATTGAAGCACATGAGTCATGCGGCATATATGTAGAAAAAGATACTCTCTCTATTCCATAATTCTTGAACTAAAACCATGACAAAGGTTATGGAACGGAGGGAGTATGTATGTTAGGAGTGTACGCTCTTTGTTTTAGGCTCAGAGGATACTATCTCAACAATCTCAGCACGATCCATTGTTATAAACCGTTTGTTCTATCCAACTGTTGCTTGTAGCTAGACTGTGTCTCAACCACTCCGCCCAATCATGTTTGCTCTCTTGACCCACATAGTTTAACACGCAAACTGACAGAGCTATTTTACGGTATCCTTAAATCGTTAAGGAACGTTGATTCAAAAAAGATCATTAACGAATGTTCAATTCGTTAGATGCGACGGATATGATTTATTTGCACACAAAGCACCAGCAGGGAGTAGCACCACCTATTACCATGGATTACCATGACTTGAAGGGCGAAAAAGCATAATTGCTTAACAATCAATCCTTTATTATTGGTCTTCTATGCAGACCGTGAGTCGACGGTGAGCTCGTCAATTTGTGATTCGTGACTTCGGATCCCTGGTCTAAGATGTAGGGGACTTCTGCACGACGTCCGTGGACGTTCTCAAATGCTCAAAGCATTGACGCAGCACGCCATCATCGCACTACTGTGTTGCCTCAGGGCCACTCGAGGTGGCCGGTGACGAGCCTCCAAGTCTACAACTATCAATGGCAAAAAATAGTCAAGTCCGGCAAGGTTATTAAGATCTTCTAGCAATGTTTGTCTATCAAGAAAAATGTAAAAATTGATCAGGACCTTGCAATACTCCCACTGGATGCAAAAAAGTAAATAAAAATCTTTAGCAATAGGGCAACGTCTCAATTCTATTAAAAATTGGAAATCACAGAAACACGATTAATAGTCTAATGCTTGTTGCGCTTTGTAAAACGTAATGGTTTTAGGTTTTGGTACACATCAATTGATGCGGCCCTGGTCATCTATGTATATCCAGAATACAAGGTAGGTACAGAGATCGATCTGGGCAGATCGTAACAGATACAGGATTGCGCTACAAGATAGATTATATTCGAAACTACCTAACTTGATGTACACGACAATATACGTTCGGTTGTTTAACACTCCCTCTCAATCACAACCGGAGAGGCTGAGATTGTGTCTAAAGAACCGAAGCTGTTGTACACCAACAGGTTTAGTTAGGCCATCTGCTAGCTGGTCTTGCGTAGGAATGAAACGTATCTCCAGAGCCTTGCACGTTCTCTGACAAAATGAAAATCAACCTCAATGTGCTTTGTCCGTGCATGAAACACTGGATTAGCAGAGAGATACGTGGCTCCAAGATTGTCACACCAAAGAACCGGTGCACGTGCCTGGTAGATCCCTAATTCACCGAGCAAGGACTGTAGCCAGATAATTTCTGCTGTAGCGTTTGCCAATGCCTTGTATTCTGCTTCTGTACTCGATCTTGCCACCGTGGCTTGTTTGCGTGAACTCCATGATATAAGATTACTCCCATAGAACAATGCAAAGCCACTAGTGGACCTTCTGTCATCAGAGGAGCCAGCCCAGTCAGCATCTGAGAATGCACTGACTAAGGAAGAGGTGGACTTGCGCATACGAAGACCTGTGTGTACAGAATGTCGTACATATCGAAGAATCCTCTTAACTGCTGTCCAATGCTCATCTGTGGGCTCATGTAAAAACTGACAGACCTTGTTAACCGCAAACGAGATGTCAGGGCGTGTCAAGGTGAGGTACTGCAAAGCTCCAACCATGCTGCGATACTTAGTGATGTCATCGGCAGAAAGAGGAGACCCACCCTCACGAGATAGTTTATCTGTGACTGCCATAGGAGATGTAACTAGTTTACACTGACTCATTCCTGCTTTAGCAAGCAAATCGGTTGCATACTTGCCTTGAGATAGAACAAGATCCTCCCCTGATCGCCGCACTTCAATGCCCAAGAAGAAGTGAAGATCACCAAGATCCTTGAGAGGGAACTCAGTGTGTAGGTCCGCGATCAAACGAGTGACAGCCGATGGAGATGAACTAGTGACAATGATGTCATCCACATAAACCAGCATAAAGGTGATCACACCACCAGAATTATACACAAAAAGTGATGTATCAGCACGTGAAGGAACAAACCCTAATTCCTGAAGCCTGGAGCTGAGACGGGAGTACCATGCGCGAGGAGACTGTTTCAATCCGTATAGTGCCTTGTCCAACTTGCAAACATGATGCGGAAAGCGTGAATCAACATAACTAGGAGGTTGTCGCATGAACACGTCCTCTTCCAGAATGCCATGCAAAAACGCGTTCAGAACATCGAGTTGTCGAAGAACCCAGTCTCGAGAAACTGCAAGTGACAAGACCAAACGAATGGTGGCAGATTTAACCACAGGACTGAATGTATCCTCATAATCAACACGATACCGTTGCTTGAATCCCTTGGCAACGAGACGAGCCTTGTAACACTCAACAGTGCCATCTGCATGACGTTTAAGCCGAAACACCCACTTGTAATCAATTAAGTTGCGTCCGGGAGCGGGAGGTACAAGATGCCATGTGCGGTTCTGTAGCAACGCCTGATATTCCTCCTCCATTGCAGCAGCCCACGCTGGATCAGCAAGGGCAGCCGTGCCATTCTTTGGCTCGTGGATAGACGAAGTAGCAGCCAAAAAAGTGCGTTTGCGCGGATCTTATGCGACCGTACCGTCCGTACGCACGACCGGCTTGTGCAGACCGTGCTGGGCACGCGTGCGAGCTTCTGGAGCGCGCATCGGTGGCGGAGGAGCGCCAGCCTGTACGGGCGGGACGCGAGGCCCATGATGGTTGGGCGTAGAGGAGGCCGCGGGCTGGGGCGTGGTAGAGCCCACCACCAACTCGGGCGTGGCCGGTGAAGACTCGCCAGATGGCGCGCGGGCTGGCGACTGCGGGCCGCGCTGGGCACGCGCTTCGGTGGAGGAGACCGGATCGGTACCGGGATCCGCGCGCGTCAGGGAGGCAGGCTCATCAGGAGCGGGAGCAGGCGAATCCGCCCCGGGATCGGTGCGAGACAAATCAGCACCGTGATCCAAGGCGCCAAAGAATCCTGGATTTTCTGCGGCGGGCTGTACCTGCACATGCGATAACGGCAAAAACGGCTGTGAAGCCGGATTAGTCCAACCGGGGTTAGGTAAGTCATGACCAGGTTCATCATGTGGTGCAGCCTGTTCCGTACGTCCCATTGTGACCGGAGAAAACACAAGGATTTTGTCAAGTAGTTCATCAGGAGTTTGCTTTGGTGTGTCGGCTGAGAAAGGGAAAAACTCTTCATCAAAGATAACATCACGCGATATATAGACACGGCCGGTGGAGATATGGAGGCACCAATACCCTTAGTGCATCATGCTGTAGCCAAGAAAAACGCAGCGTTTGGAGCAAAATTGGAGTTTACGCTCATTGTAGGGACGTAGACAGGGCCAACACGCACAACCGAAAGTGCGGAAAAAATTATAATCAGGTGCTGTACCAAGCAATCGCTCAAGGGGTGTGGTGTTGTTTATTGTACACGAGGGGAGTCGATTGATTAGAAAACACGCAGTGAGAAAGGCCTCGTCCCAAAACCGAAAAGGCACAGAGGCATGAGCAAGAAGAGTAAGGCCGACATCTACAACATGGCGATGTTTACGTTCGGCGGAGCCGTTTTGTTGATGAGTGTGAGGGCACGAAACATGATGTTCAATGCCGAGTTGACGAAAAAAGGAGTTGAGTTTCTCGTATTTGCCC